>NC_088923.1:44182500-44437500 GCF_038396675.1 Hydra vulgaris | reverse complement strand
TTGTTCCTTATGGTCATGAGTGCAAAGTATTGAAAATAAACATTTGATCGTTTTTTGAATTTGTCATCTTATAAAGAAAGGTGTAGGTACCATCGACACATTTGGTCCGGCCCTATTTCATTGGCTACTTTCATGAAAATAAGTAGATTGTCTAGTTTATGGTTTAACTCACGATTTTAACTTTTTTACGAATTTAACTCATTTAACTCACGAATTTTTCAAAGAGCGGTTTGAAAACTTCAATTTTAGTCGATGTAACATTGTGAATGCAACATAGTGATTTAAAACTTTTTTTATATGTTGATTCAATCAGTCAATGTTAACATTTCTGTTTTGTAAGATGACCAGTCAATTAATATAATTCTAATTGCTTTGGTGCATTTTCATTGTTCTTTCAATTGTTTGTTTTTTTTGTTTTAAATCCATTTAAATCTATTTTTCCACTTGTGTGGTTAGGATGGTTATTCATATTGGAATATAAATGCCATTATTGAAGAGTTGAGTCAATAATTTACTTCCAGATGCCTGTCGCTGGAATTTCGGCCCGCAAAAGTATTATAGCGATAATTTTGGTCCACTTCGAAAAAAAGATCCATGATAACTAGCCATCAGACAATACTATGAATATCATGTTGTAATTGATATTAGCATATACCAATTACAATACATACTGAAATCGATTTTGTAATATGTCAATTAACATGAAATTTTTTTTAAGTGTCAAAAATTAAATGTCAAAAGTATATCAAAGTCATTTTTCATACTTTATTTTATTTTTTCATAGATACAATAAAATCAAATGTACCATAATAATACTAGAGATTATAAACTCTCGCAAATCGTAACAAAGCATTCAAAACTTGTCTGTTTCTTTTGATTTATTGCTTAGAAGGCTTTTTTCATGAGATTTACAGTCCTTTTCTTTCTTTTCAAGGATTTCAAGGCATTCCTTTTGTCATAGATTGCTTATGAAGGAGTAGCTTCAAAGTAAATTTGAGATAGAGAGTCTGGAGATGATGGCATTTCCTCCATGGGCTGATCTTCAACATCTTCCTTGCTGAGGTACCACTTTAGAACAAAAGGTGACAGTCTGGAATAGTTGCCTTTAATGAATATACACTTACTTGTCAGCTCTGGTGACATATTGAATCTTTCTCTTGTTATGACTTGTACAGACTGAAAAAATGCTCTTTCTGAGGATCAGATATCGCAGGTGTTCTGAGGAATCCTTTTTGCCAAATCTGCAAGGAGTGATAATAGAAGATGTTTATGTGCCTTCCACCATGCCAAAGGACAGGTATGCTCCTCAGCTCTTGGTAAATAAAAGTAGTGAATGAACTCACGTAGTAATGGTGGTTAATTCAAGTCATTTGATGAAAAAATATCATTGTCATTGGGCCTTAATTCATTTAGAAACAAATTCTCCACTTCCAAAGCATCATTAGGCAGGCCATGAACGTCCTTGACTCTCTCTTTCTGGATGCTTGGAGATGTTATGTCTTCATTCTTAGTCTGCATTGTTGGTAGGTGATTTACCACAAGCTTCTCAACTAAATCATCCTTGATCTTTGTAGTTCCCAAGAAGTGCCCTTTGAAGAAGGGATTCAGTAGTTGTCCAACTGCAAGTGGAAAAATTTCATTTCCTTTCAAAGGAAATTTGGCATGCAAATTTTTAAGTACTTCAGAGAAGAATAACTTTGCAGATTCACTGTAGTTTTCCTTGGCAACAAATCTTTCAATAAATCCAAACAGTACTTTGAGCTTGAGTTATACCTGATGCATCTTTGGTTGAATGTCACATTAAAGCCATTCACTGAAATCTTTGATGTAGCTCAAAACAGGTAGTAATTGTTTAAAAAGTTCCATTTGATCCTAATCTGGTATAGCATCATGGAAATCTACCTTGTCAAACTTCAGCTTTAGAAGAGGGTACTTCATCCTCATTATGGCATCAATGAGTTGAAGGTGAATATTCTATCGGATTTCACAATAGGTTGGAATCTTTAATGGAGAGATATTATGAGACATGTACTCATTTTCAAGAAGAGTGATGTAATTTGTAGAGTGATTCATTTTTGACGAACATTCTCTTACTGTTCTGAAGGCTAATAAAAACAATGAATCTGATTCAGATGCTTTTCTCAAACAATTTTTTAGACTGTGATCCATGCACTGTATACTGTAATCATCCAATGAGCTCAAGTATTTACTTTTCCTAGAGCTGCAGTCATATTGCTTGCTTGATCCACAACTGCTACAATGGAGAGATGTTGAAGCCCTTCTTTTTCAAGCAACATCATCCACTTAAAATGCAATATTTTCTCCTCTATGTTAGACAAAATTGCTGTACCTTGTACACAAAGCTGTTTTACATGAATTTTTAAAAATGAATTTGTTTAAGCAAACAAAAATTTGAGCAAAGGAGGTAATTTTTTTTAAATTATACAAACAAAAACTATTGGCTTAGGTCTTTACTAGATTGTCTAAATTTAAGCTAGTAACTTTATTTTGTCTTTGATTCAATTTTGTTCTAAAACCAGTGACCACACTGCCTGCAGCTGAGAAAACCCTTTTACTTGATGCAGAAGTTAAAGGAATGGCCAAGTATTTTCTTGCAACTTGAGAAAGTATTTGCATTTTTGCATGAGCTTCCCACCACTTTAAGATATCAGTGTTTGAGAAATCGGAATGATAGAGACCTTTGTATCTGTCTAACTCAATTTCAATTTATGACTTTCCATCTCTGAACAGAATTTTTTCTCCAGACATTTCTAATGCCGTTTTTTCAGCTTCGTCAAGGTCAAAGCCAGACCCTGTCAAATTAAGGGAAGCATTTTTGATTTCGGACAAAAATTCTTGATGACTTGGATGCTCATTTACCAACCTGTCCTTGAGCCCTTCCAAATCACCCTACTTTCCACCCTACTTTTCACCCTACTTTTCACCATACTTTCACCATACTTTTGCACTCTTGAAGAAGTAGTGGAGAAAATTTTCCATAGCGTGGTAGTGATTCTTTGTTCCACTGTTTAGAAATCGCTTATTCAGCTCACCAGTCAGAATTTGGACAAAGTCTTTTGTGGCAGATTGTATGTCTGATTGAGCAATGCAGTTTAGCTTCATCTGAAGGTTGACCAGTTGGCTGCAGGCAAGATGCAGTGTAGGATGCTTGTCAGCAGAAAAGGCCTTGCTGACTTTCCGGAATGAATCTAAGATGGGTTGAACTTCCGCCAAAAGTAAAAAATGACTCTCTGACGGGATGACATCTGTAAATTCACATTTACTGTCTCTAAATTCTTTTACGACTTCTCTCAACCGAATTACAGAAGTGATCATCATGGATTTTGAGTTTCAACTAGTCAAGCAGTCTGTGATGATCTTTACGTAAGAAACTAAAAATAAATATCAAGTGTCACAATGATTTGCATGCGTGAGGAGGAGGGGGTGGTTAAATTTTCAGTGTTTATGAGATGTGTAATGTTAATTTTCACCTAATGCTTTTGTTAAATTTAAAATTTTAAAAATTTGAACTTCTGTGAATCTTTGCGGAGAGATCCTGGGCTTGTTTGATTGCCTTGTAATTGTCGTTGTCGTCTTCCTCAGAAGATTGGGACGTCCCATTGTGGCTTGAAGACGTAAAAATTTCTTTTTTTGGGCTTTTTGCAGCATTAAGTTAATCAAGTGATCAGAGAGTCTGTAATATCTACTGTTTTCGGAAATGCAGCCTTTATATAAGCTGCTCAATTGTGCACAGCAATCCTTTGAGTGCTGGCTCTGAGAAAAGAAAGGTCTGATTGCATAACCTTATCCAAAGCCAAGGCTAAGGCTGCAGCTGTATGTTGGCGACTAAATGGCTGGCAGGCAAAAACAAATTTTTTTAGTTCAAAGTTTTTGTTAATGAAATGAAATGTTGCAGATATGTAAGAATTGTTGCTCTGGCCAATTCCTCAGAAATGTATTGCTTTACTTGTCCGCAAAGTAATAGGAGTTTTTTGTCTAAAAAACAAAACAACAATAACCAACTAAATATATATAATGCCAGAGTTTCAATTCAAATTACAACTATCCATGCAAACGTACAGTTTGCATGGATAGTTGTAATTTGAAGCAGTAACTTATATTTGACAGCCGCTTGCTGTACTAGGAAAGAATTTTACACACACACACACACACCTTGAAAAAGTTGTTGCAGACTTGACCGTCATTCTGGGTTTCCTTTTGGCCGCATACTTTTTGAATCCTTCCGTCTCAATAATGTTGAATGAGAGGGAACAGCTCACCAACAGCTCACGTAGGTCGAAATCATAGTCAAAATGGCGCTTGTCTAAAATTGAAACTTTGGGCTAAAAGTATCCAACAATTTAATTGTTGGGTGCGGATTGGGGTGACAACAACTTCTTCTGTTTGTGTGTTTTCAGAGGAGTGTTGTTTGATGGACTGTTAATGAAATCTGAACAAAGTTAAATTGAAACAGTTAAATTTTATTTATGAGGATTCTAAAGCCAAATAACAAAATTGCACGGGCCGCCTGTATTTTAAATTTTCTTACATAAATCAATGCTTGGTGAAGTTCCAGTGAATTCGCGTCATCTTGCTCAGTTTATGTTACCTCAGAGGCTACCACTCTTGCAAGAATTCCTTTGTGTCACTTTAAATGAGACCTTAAAGCTCCAGTTGATGAGTTTTTCATTTTTAGAATTTTTCCGCATTCCTTACACTTTCCAGAAGGATCACGCTTGCCTGGAGGTGCGTCATCAGGAGCCTTTATTTTGTCAAACTCTTTCCACAATGATTTTGTTAAAAGAAGTTTTTTTTAAGTTGCACATCTAAATGTTTCGTGATAATATATTGAATATTTGTTTATTTACTCTGATATTTAATCAGCTAAAGTCGTATATTTATGTTTTTGTTAAAAACTTGTGTTTACTAAATCTAGAATTATAAAAGTGCTCAACAAACCATACTATCTGCTAAACATTTATTTAACTTTGAAAATATAAACTTCGAAAATTTAAAATTTGAGTTTCATTACTTCAAAATACTTCGATTGTACTTTAAAAACTAAGTTGAACATTTTACTAATTACTTTTTATTGGTTACAACAATATTACAATAAAACTCAAAAAACTCCTAATTAAAGTTAATATTAAAAAAATTACTTTATTGAAATGGTAAACAAAATTGATTCCAACGGCTTCTCATTTGTAAAAAACACCGCTCCAACCGTTGCAAACCTTGATATTAACTTTATATTAAAAATTATTTACGTATCAAAAATATTTCAAAATTAATTAGTTTTTATTCATTATACAATGTGTAAAAAGCAAAAAATAGCTAACTTTTAATTAAAAAAACTTTAAACATTTTAACTTTTAATTAAAAAAAAATTAAATTTTGAAAATATAAACTTCGAAAACTTAAAATTCAAAATTTTAAACTTTGACATTTGAAGTTCAAAAAATACTTCGATTCTCGAAGTTTTCGAAGTAAAATCTTCGTAATGCAGAAGCTTAGCTACTTATTTTAGTGCAAATTAAAAAAAAAACTTAAAAATCTAATTACTTATGTGCTGCATTTTTACATTACAGTGTTTGTAGAGTAATTGTTAAATAATTTAAAATATTTATTATCATAGATAGAAATAAAAACCAATATTTAGCTTAAGCTTTTTTATTTACCAATAAAAACCGAAATTTAGCTTAAGAGTAACAGCATTCTATAATAAAAAAGGCCAATTAATAAATCTGAAACAGATCTAAAGCAGTTTAACTGAGATAAAAGTTACAAACAGATAAACCAAGCTGTAGAGTGATACAAAATTAAGGACAGCGAGAGTCTGCTGCATTATCAACAAGGCATTTTCCATTAATTAAAACATCTAATGATTCTAACAGCTGAAGAAGAAGAAGATACTATAGTTGAGTATGTACGCTGTGAAAATTGTGCTTATCAAGCTATAAACAGAAAAAAACCTCATTATGGATGTATTAAAAGTTCGAGATCATGCTAACAAAAGATGAATGGAGGAAGAAAGTTCATTGCTTTGACTGAAAATGGAAGGAAAGCTCTTTTGAAGAAAAGTTAAAAATTACATTATTTGTTTAATCTATAGAAGATGTATGTCTCCAAAGTTGTATATGTCTACAGTTCCAAACAAATTTACAAGAAAAAGAACATCACAAATTAGGAATTTTAACACGGGTATATGTAAACCCTTTTTATATTATACTGCATAGTATAATATACAAAGTTTTCAATACTTAAAAACCAAACTTATTTAAATGTAACAACCCAAACAAAATTGTAAATATTTAATTCGTACTTGTGCGTATTATGTATACTTTAGGGTACTTTTAGCGGCTTGAAAGATGTGTTAAAATGTATCTATTAAACGTATTACAGGGTTCGTAGACAATTTTTCATATCAAATTCACTGACTTTTTTTTTAATCTTTTAATTTTCCCTGACTGTTTTTAACACGGAATAACATTTATAAAAGCTATTAGCTTTACTGGATATGTTATTAATGGACATTTTAGGATTGTCGAAACAAATAATTACAATTAAAGCCTTATCAATTCCTATGGGTTAACTGTATGGTAACAGCAAGAGAAAAAACACCATAATTATAAAATTAGTCACTTTCTCTTTCGAAGTTCCTTGACT
This sequence comes from Hydra vulgaris, assembly GCF_038396675.1. Classification (NCBI taxonomy): domain Eukaryota; kingdom Metazoa; phylum Cnidaria; class Hydrozoa; order Anthoathecata; family Hydridae; genus Hydra; species Hydra vulgaris. The sequence continues at coordinate 44,430,834 of NC_088923.1, read as the reverse complement.
ATCTAATTAAAAATTAATAATTCCCTGTCTATTCCAGGTTTTCCCTCACTTTTGCCAAAATGAACCAATTTTCCATGTTTTCCAGGTTCGCTGCGAACCCTGCATTAATACTATTGTAAGACTTTTTATGTATGTAATGATGTTTTACGTATCTTTTAAACGTATTTATACGTTTTTTTATGTATTATATACGTAACTTTTCTGGAAAAACTTGTTTTTTTTTTTTTTCCTTACATTTATTTTACTCAAGTATTCATAGGGTTTGTATTACATAAGTAGACTTGGATTGGACTTAAGCTTTGCTTTATATTTATAAGCCATATGTAATTATATATTTTTTTTATATATGTAATTTATAATTTTTAGACTTTATTTCAAATTATTTCAATAATTGGTTATTCATCCAAATTCTTCATTCATCCATATTATCCATTTATTGTTGTATCAATTAATGTTTTTCGCTTAGCAAATAAAAAAACTTAAAAAAGCACTTTAAAAACACATACGGGATCTACTAATGATAACCCCAAGATGAACCTGTATGTACTACATCGAATCATTTTGAAAACATTTTAAATCTAAAAATATATTACGCAAATAATTAAAATAATACCATCATAAGAATTAACCCATTTAACACCAGAAGAAGCTATGCATAATTGTTACTATTTTAAAAAGTGCTAACTTTATCTCAATTTCTAAGTAACATAAAAATTACACAACCAATTTTAAATATTTAGGTATACCTATAGGAGTTGAACTGTTCAAAAACTGAACAAGAAAGTTATTATTTTTTAATATGGTTGCCAGTGTTAACTTGATTATCACTTAGATAAACTTTGACATTTCCTAGCAAATTTTCCAACATCAAACGAAGGAAATGAAAAAAGAAGCATATAAAATAGGTGTTTATATTCGTAAACAAAATAAAATAAAAATTAATACAAAGTATATAAACCTTACAATCAACAAACATAATTCTAACAATCGACAAATTAAAAAAAAAGTTTGCTAATTGAAGTGAATGAACTAAACAAATTAAGATATAAATTTTACTTTATTTGTTTATATATACTTTACATATTTAATATATTTATTATGTACTTTATTTATTTATATAACTTATTAGAAATATAGAAATATTTTAATTTTAATAAAGTGATATAATAGATAAATTTACTAACTACCCACTCTTCTTTCTGTTGGCACTCTCACAAAAAACCAAAACTTTTAACTCTCACATGTTTGCACTCTCACTAAAAAGCAAAACTTTTAACTTTAACTTGTTGGCACTCTCACTAAAAAAAGTAAAACTTTTAACTCTAACTTGTTGGCACTTTTACTAAACTTTTAACTCTAACTTGTTAACACTCTGCTAAAAAGCTAAAACTTTTAACTTGAACTTTTATTGGCACTCTCACTAAAAAACTTTTAAAAAATTCATTGTTTGCATCTTGAGCTCATTCCTTTGTTTAGAAATCACCATACATCTTTTTACAGGACTTGGTTTTACATGACTATATGAAAAAGATAAACCAGCTATACTAATACGAGTTTTATGAATATTTTAGTAAGAATTATTTTTATTTTTTTAATAAGAATTATTTTATCTCAATCTATGTGGTATATTAATTCAAACCTTTCTAAATTTTAATCAGACCATAATAAAACTATTATATATGATATAACTAGTTTATATGTAAGTATAGTTATTGAGCCGTAAGTATACTTACCGCTCTTTATAAGATATTTTTTAATTATTTAAAAAAAATGGGTCTTTACTTAAAATAGGTTGCTAAACCAAGGTATAAACTGATAATTGATCAAGGTTGCTGTGACTGCTATCTGACTGACTATCTAACATAAAACACATACATAGCAAAGAAAAACATCTTAAATAACAACAGTATATATATACATATATATATATATATATATATATATATATATATATATATATATATATATATATATATATATATATATATATATATATATATGTATATATATATATATATGTATATATATATAAATATATATATATATATATATATATATATATATATATATATGTATATATATATATATATATATATATGTATATATATATATATATATATATATATATATATATATATATATATATATATATATATATATATGTATATATATATATATAAATATTTATTTATATATATATATATATATATATGTAAATACATTGTTGCTATATAACAAAATATGGTAATGTTAGACCAAAATAAATCCAACACCATAAAAATGAATTACAACCGCAACACCATAAAAGATTATTGCATATTACTGCTTTTGGCGCCTCAACACATTCTATATGAAACCATTCCTTGCATAACCCACATTGTATCATTGGTTTTTCATTGCTTGGTATTCTGCAATTGCAATATATATCTAAAAACTCAACCTTTGAAATTTGTTGTGAAACTCTCCGCGGCTTAGATGGAAACTGTGTCAACTCTAAATTTTCAAATGACTCAAATGTTTTCTCATATCTTTCTGTGTGTACTCTACAATAGATGGATCTCTGCCAAAGCAAAGTTCGTAAGCATTTGCAAGAGCAAAAAGTCCATAGTCATTTGAACCTAACTAATACTGGAAATTTAAATATTCAATTTTAATTTTGTTAGTGGTAGAGCACAAAAGATCAGCAACTGTGTTCTTCAGCAACAATATCAACTTATTGTGCAAACTGTTATAAACCCTGACAGTCCCCTGTGTACAGCCTAGTGTTGCTATAGTAATCCAATGCACGCTGTTATAATTCAGACACTGAATAAACTCTTTATCTTTTTGAACCTCTGAACTATTTGTGAGCTGTAAAATGGGATCTTGAAACTCCGATAAATGAGGAAAAGCATCTTTAAGCATTTGCATTCAGCATAAATGATTGTGTCATATAGCCATCCACCATTCATCATAATTATTGTATCATCTGCTGAAAGTATTATTTTTCTAGTTTTAAAAAGACCAATAGAAACGGTCTTTTCTTCTGTACGTGCTTCTTCTTCGAGACAAATAAGTTCTTCTTGAAAAGCTTTCTGTCTGTTTACACATATTCTATTTGGGTGGTAATGACTTTTGCATGCCACACCGAACTGTTTGCAAGGGCATCGTTTTGTAGCAAACCTAATTTTGCATGAACAAACCATATTCATTTGATAGATTTCATCTTCTATTTTTACTTCTGAATGTGTATCATCAATAGTGGAACAATTTATATTTTCTTTGGAGCACTCATGAGGATAGGTTAATGCATCTACTGAAGTTGAGCCATTACCAGAGATTTTTGAGGAATTTCATTTAAATCCTCATAATTATCATTATTTGGTTCATTTTCTAATATTGAGTCTGATGATTCAATAATGACTGAGAGATTCGGAGATATCTTCATCATTAAAACATTGATTATCAAAACTTTCTTCATCAGGAGAGCTATAATCAACCAAATATGTTTTGCAATTTTGTAAAGTATGGTCTGAAGGTTTATAAATTTTGAGATGACTGCCTGCAGCACGAATTGTAACACCTTTATTATCTTGAAGTTTGTATACTCTATGAGAAAGGCAACTAAGTGTTTTATATGGGCCTATAAATCTATCATTTATTTTACCTACTTTAGTTTTTTTACATCTTTATTTAATTTTAGTACTAATGAATTGACTCCAGGTTTCAATTGCTTTTTATCATAATTTTTTTTTTTTTTTTGCTCTACTTGAGCTTTTGAAATATTTTGTTCAGCTTCTTCCAACAATAACTTATATTCACTTTGCGCCATGTCAGGCTCCTTTAAGTTTAAATAATTTGAATTTAAATCTTCAAAAGATACTGTCTGGAAATCTATATCAATTGGAAGGTTTCCTTGTCGACCATACATCCGTTAAAATGATCTAAATTTTGCAGAATCATGACAAGATGTATTGTACGCAAATGCACAGGTATCTCGAAAAATACTCGATTGTTCCTTTTCAGAGGATACATATTTGACTAGCATATTCTGCAAAGTCTGATTAAATCGTTCATCTAGTCCATTGCCTTTAATCAAAAAAAAATAATTTATAATTTAAATGAGTTAAACAAATTGACTAAATAACTTGAGATATTAATATCGTATTTCTTTATTAATCTATTTAAAAACTTTTTAAAATTTAACTTTCTTGTGGGTGATATGGTGTTGTGAAGTCTTAGAAAGCAATAAATTAAATTATTATTAAGTTCATTACAAAATTTTGTCCTATTATCTGACAGCAAAACTCTTGGCACTCCCAACCTCATAAAAACTTGAATGATATACTTATTATAAAAGTACTATATATACGCACACTATAAAGTTACATAGATGCTAATGCACATTAGAGTCGTATAAATCATAAGAATCTATGAGTTATTTAATAAGGTAAAATTAAGATTCTAAAATCAAATAACTATATCCAAGAATAATAACAATGGGTCTATATCTGCTCTAATGTTATGACTTTTTTGACGGTTGAACAGAAACACTAGCTTTGGTAAATCATACTTTTTTTATTTCATTATAAGTTTTACAAAAGCTAAAGAATCCTCAGACAATTAAATTAAAATTAATGGTGTTTTTCCATGTTTCATCAATCTTGTTGATCCTCTTTCCTTAACTCTCTTAAAGTATTTCTATACTCACCTCAATCTTTTCTTCTAAAACTTCTCTTTAAACGCTGATACCCAATCAGTTGCACGTTTACGCTCCACTTGCCTAAACCACCTTAATCTTCCATAGTGCATCCTATCAGATACACTAAGTATTCCTAATCTTTTTTTAAGATCATTACTTGATCTCTTTAGAAAGATACAATATTATATTATCTTTATTTGAGTTATTTTTTTATAGATGTTTAAGATATGATCAGAAATTATGAAAGAAAGTGGTGGTGAAATGAAGTGAAAAATCGGGGTAGAAAAGTATGCATGTCAGGGAACTTTAAGGTTGTTTGGAAATATAGAATATAAAAAATGCAAACATTTAGGACCCAATAACTTGATACACAGAAAGGTAGCATTTAGCTAGGATACTAAAACAATGACAGAAATAAAAATGTAATATCTTTAATAGATATCTTGTGACTGTAACAGCTATTTTGTCTTTAGTGGGTATTACCTCAACCCACTTTGAAAAATAGTCATTTATTCAAATAGCCTTCATTTTTATTGGGTGCATCTCTGGTTTCCCACAGTTTAACTTTCTATTCATTCTCTGGCATATATCACATGATATAAGCTTAAACAGAATTTAGAATGGTATAGCAATACCTTTTATATAATTATTAGGAAAAATCAAAATTTTCTGTTCATGCATAATGTAAAATCTAAATTACTAACTCATGGACATTTTTTACCATTCCGTGCCAAATGAAACGCTCTTTTATCCTGCCGAATGTTCATGTTTTACCCATATAGCCAGAAGTAGGATCGTCATGGCAAGCAACTAATATTTTTCTTTTTCCATCATGAATTATGAATATATCGCAGAAGTAGTTCCTTTTAAAAAAACATCACATACAAGTATTAATTTAATATCTTTTATAATTTACTTTAATATACCAAGTTATGATAATAACATGATCTCAAAATTAATCATTTTTAAACTACAAGTCAAACCATTTATAATTGCTTGTCTTTATTATAACTTATTTTGTTATCTTTGATTATTTAAACTATGCCATCAATAAGCTATGGCAAAAATACTGACAAAAATAATAATTAAATTTGCAAAGCAGAAATAAAAACTATTTACAATTCTAAGCTATTTTTTGAGTTATATTGCCATTTTACGTGTATGTTAATTTATAATTTATTTCTTAGTTTAAAATTTAGCATGCAGCTAAAATATTCATTATCATTATCATTTATCTATATTTTAAAATCAAAAAAAAAAATATTATGTTCAAATATTAAACTATAATATTTATTTTAGAATAAATAATTGTTATAAATAAATATTGATAATTCAAGCATCGAATTATCACTATTTGTATATTACTTGTTTCGAAGCTTTTTTTCTAGTTATTGTTTTTTAGCCATCGAAACCTCCATAAGGGTATTAATTATTAGTTAATCAAGTAAAAACTTTTTTAACGAGTTTGCCTTCCATGATAATTTAAAAATATATAAGCACATGCAAACTAAATATGTTTTTACGGACCAATTTTTTCGGAAAAAAAATTATCCGGGCGGAAAAAAATTTTCTGAGAAATTAAGTCCGGGGTCATTTTTATTGGTGGACCAATATTATTGTGACATGCCCTTCCTGATGTTTACTTAAAGCAGTAGTGGATTTCATGTTACCAGTAGCAGGATTACCTGACTTGACGTAAGCAGAGTGTTACCCAGGAATAAAATTTATACCGCGTTTCCATCAGATTGGGAATTTAGGCTGATGTCGGCTCGGCTGGCGAGTAAAAAAAAAAAAAAAAGCTCCATCATTTCAAAAGTTTCTTAGATTAATTACAATAACCTTGTATGGCTGTAAATACAGAATTCTTTCTTATTCCTTTACTTTTTGTTATTATAAGTATAAAATTTAAATTTGTACAACAGAACTTTTAGATTAGTTTAAATTGCAACAAACAAAAATTGTGAAAACACAGTTGGAATACAAATAAATCACCGTGAATATTTCGTGAAAAAAAATAAAAAAAATAAATATTCACCATTAGTCTGTAGTCTCAAATAAAAAAAATAAAAATATGAGATTTACGTTGTAAACTATCAATTTACAACATCATTCTCATATTTGGATTTTTACGTTTTAACTCGTCGACAAAGTACTCTAACAAATCGTCGTCAAAACACTCCTTCGGACCTTCTATTGCAATCATCATCAAGCTTTCTAATGTGCTTTGGCTTAGCTGATTTCGAAGACGGTTTTTAACTATTTTTAATTTTGAAAATAATCTTTTAACGCAAGCTACACTCAAAGGAAATATAAGGAGTAACTTAGTCAAAAACATACAATTAGCATAAACACTTATCAAAACAGGGTCATTATTAATCACTTTGCATAACTCTTGTGATTTTAAATTTTTTCTTGTCTTAATTAAATTTTTTACTATCTCTTGATCTTTTTCTTTCGATATACGTATATCGAAACTGTTTTCCCTTTCTTGGCGTTTATTAAATAACATAATTTTGAAACTTTCAAATTCGGTTTTTGTTTCAGTTTCTGAGATATCTGGAACTTGAACGTGTAATGCTCCAAATTTGTTACTGCTTTTTGGTTTGCCATAGTGAGCTTTAAGTTGCTCTAAGCTTTCTTTACCATAACTAGAAAGTTGGCTGAGTGTTTTAGACAATCGTCTTGGGTAAAAAATCGAAAGCGATTGCCAAAATTCCATTTGCGCGAAAGTGTTTTTTAGTTCACTTTTAAAACTATTTAAAACTATTTCTAAAGATCTAAAAATGTTTAACTCAAACTCACTAAGGTCAAAGTTTTTATTTTTTTTTAATCGGCTTGTGGCTGGTAACGAAAAAATTATTTTATCAGTCGCTGATTTCATTTCAATAAAATTTTATTCCGTGAAATGCTTTCGTCGAGTACCCGAAACTAAATCATTTAAACTATGATTTGCTTGATTGACATAAGTTGGAATGTCGCTGAGACTAATTCCTACTTGCAAACTTTGTAGTGCTAGCACAAGTGCGCGAATTGCTTCAAACACATCTAAGAGCATTAAAATTGTTGCAATGTTAGATTGTGAACTCGCTTGTATAAATAGCCCGAGTGCTTCTGTTTCTTTTCGCTCGGTGTAACATGTTGACAAAGCTTGTAAAATTGGTTTATAACCTTTGAACACAACTAAACAAGCTCGATCGTGTGCAATCCAACGACTTACACTTGGACAAACTGGAACTATGGATTCTAGTTCTCCATAGATTTCGGAGCATTCTTGCAACAAATGCATGGCTAGTGTGCGGTATTTTAAAAACTTAATAACGAAGCGAGAGTTACTTGTTTTAAATGTTTCTTTTGCAAGAGTATTTTTACGCACCATTTTCCAGATACTCGAGTCTTGCTCAGATATTTCATCAAAAGCTTGTTTATTTTTTAAAGCTATAGTATGCCTATGTGTATTTAAGTGATCTATCGCACGCTCCGAGGGGTGATTTGCCAGGGTTTTCAATAAATGCACGATTACTTTTTTTTCCAGGGGCAAACGATATGCAAACTTTACATAAGCAACCTTGTTTTGATGGCGAATAAAAAAAATCGGGAAATAACATCTCATATTTTTCTGTTGTTTTATTTCGTTGGTCATCTACATTTTTGATTGGTATTTGTGCTGGTGTGACTTTGTTTTTTTTTCTTTTTCCAAGAACTGAAGTTAAAGGAACTGCGTATACATCGTTTTCGCTTTCAGCTAATGTAGACTGATGAGGACTTTTACTTATTGCTGATGTAGGCTGAAGAGGACTTTCATTTACTACTAATTTAGACTGATGAGGACTTTCACTTACTGATGATGTAGACTGATGAGGATGCTTACTACTGATTTCCATTGTTGACTATAGTTTTGCACACTTGTTGTTTCTTTATGTTTCTCGAATAACGTTACAATATTTTTTGATTGAATTTTTGTTATATTTTTTTTTTAAATAGTATTTTCCATTATTTGAAGGCATTTTTGTTGTCGCTTTTATTTTATTGACTTAAATCGAAATTACTAACAGAACATCAAAGATTTCAAGAATATCAAGGTCTTTGAAGCGAAACATTTTTCAATAGAATGGAAATTTGTTCGAATAGAATATATAAAAAGTTGAAAAAATTTGCGTTGGTAAAAAAGGTTTCGTTACTTTAGTCAAATAAACCGTCTATATTTTATGAGTAAATTTTTTGGTCAAATAAAATGTTTGTAAGAAAGACTTTCACTGTATTTTACAATTAAATTCAATAAACAACTACGGCCGGGGGGGATTCGCAAATAAATCATAGCGACAAATTTCTCTAAGATGTAACTTTGAGTAAAATGTGTAAATTTAAAAAAAAATTGATTTTTGTATTTATTAATTTTGTTTAAGTAAATTAAACTTTATGTTTGTTAAAATTTTTGATTTGTAAATTAAAAAAAATTGTAAAAACTTATGTAAATGTAGTATTCTATTTTTGTTTTACGCAAATAATTTATAACATTTACAAACAAAAATGATTCAACTTAATTAATAATAAAATGCTTACACTAAAATGCTTTACCAGCAAATTTAATTTACTAACAGAATTTTTAATTACCTTAATAAAAACTTTTTATTCTTTTATTTAATGAAATTTTGAAATTACATTTACATCTACCAAAGGCATTTTTCGAATAATTACTGTGCTAAAATCTTTGTTATATTCTTAACTAAAGATAAACAGCATTCGTTAGTTTAAAATTTTTGTATTGTAAATAAAAGTCTAAAATAAAAACACGAATAAAAAAACAAAGTAACAAACGAAATAAAAAATCCAAAGAACAACTGACGTCGTCAATTAAAAAATACAGTTTTCATTTTATTTTTGAAGAAATTGCCGCGCTTTTTGAATGACTTTGAATTGAATGACTTCCTTCGCTTTTTCTTTAGTAAAGAAAGTAATTGTTTTCGTTCAACTAAATTATTTTTTTCATTTACTAAGTATTTCTACATTTTTTGCGTAACACTTAAAATCTAAGTCTGTTAATAACAGGATTAAAGGTTGTTTTTTTAATAATTTTTTGAACTTAGGGAAATTTAAAAAAATTGGGAATTCCGCGTTATACGCGGTGCCATCAGGCTAGTTAACACTGGTAAGGATAACCTGATCTGTACTGAATGAATAAATTATGTAGCTTGAAATTATAAATGGATGAAATTTTATTTCAGATATTTGCTTACAGGCAGGATCGTCTTTTGTTAAATGTCTACACCAATTATAGAATCGAGCGACAACACCAGTCTTTAAATGTTTTTTTGGAGAAAAAAAAATTTCACACCAATTTTTTTGCTAAGTATTTGAATTTCTTCCTTTTCTTTTCAAATTTGTCAAATTAGGGCGCTACTCACTCAGTCTCCCCCACTCCTTTTTTTTGATAGATAATGATAGGGTATTTTATACTGATTAAGAATCGCATAAAAATATAGGTCTGAAAATCAACGGAGAGTGCTCTAATTCGACGTCAAAATTTAAAATAATCCTACTATAAAGGCGTTTATGTTTGCCATTTTGAAAATCACTGCTGATGGATGTATTAGCCAATATAATTAACTCGTAATAAATGCGGATTTTGCGTTGAAAAATAACTAAAATATGTTCATCTTTCAAAATTTGCACGCATAATTTAAAAAATTCTTTCGTGTTAAATAACAGAATTTCAAAACTAAATTTATTAAAAAAAGAAACTATTGTAAACATGCAATGCAATAAAAAAGTAATTAACATAAGTGTCATTTTCTTAAATTTACTTTATTTTCATAATTTTGCAAGACCAAAGAATATATTACATTTTTATTCTAATTTTTTGAGATTTTGAAATAATAAATTTTATTAATGAACATCCCAACGGGCATTGGAACATTTAATCAACGTTTAGTTAGTGTTCTTCCTAAACGTTTAGATTTAATTTAGTTTCGATCTAGAACGTAGGTCAATCGAATGTTCCATTTAAACTATATCTAAATGGTTAGTTTTAAACGTTCTTTAAATTCAATCTAAATCTTTCGTTTTGAAAGCATTCCGAATTTTATAAATTCAAATTTCTTTAATTTGTGCTTCTTTAAATAAATTAGCGCCGTAAAGTTAAACGTTGCAGCGCGTTATCTAAGTCATAAACAAATCAAACGTAAAAAATATATTTTTTATATATATTAGTCAAAAATAAATGTACATAAATTTTAAGTATTATATTGCATTATCGTCATCATCATCGTCATCATCACAATCGTCTCGAGGTCGATCAGCGTCGTCTTTGGTGGAATCAAGCAAACCAGCCTCTGCGTCCTGAAAACTGAAAATATGTGCATAGCCTTTCCCAGTTCCACCTAATCGGAAGGGAGCCATTCTAAGGTGGGAACCAATACACGAATGTATTTCTGATACAGAAGACGTACAATCTCGTTTCAAAACACATTCTACAAATAATAAAAATAACTCAATCTAAATCATTTATTCAACAATTTTATAAAGCCATAGTTTTATAGATTTAAATTTTTGTTAAACTAGTACAGTGTACACTGAGTAGATTTTATTTAAAAAAATAAAAAATACACATATTTTACCGACAACAAGTTGACACAGAGCAGTGTCTCTAAACGGAAGCTTTCTCAGAGAACCTTTTCCATCCATACTCAAATGAGACATAAGAAAATTTGTAAAAAGTCTTTTCAATAGATTCTTTGAAGTATCTTTAATTGATGATCCTCCAATTCGTGAAAGAAGGCGAATCTACAAAGAAATTATTCATAAACGCTACATTTTATTAGATATAAGATTCCAATTAGAATAAAAGTCAATCCACCTTAGTAAAAGTAAAATATATTTTGTGACATCAAAAATAACATTTTATATACGTTTAAAACTTTTCTGGTTGTCTTTTCTGAAAGTAAAGATAAAAATATTTAGCTATACACTTACTAAAATTGTTCGATTAGCAAGAACTCCACATTGCTCCCCAAAATTACTGTACCCATCCAATGTTCCAATAGCTCCACCAATAACCTCTAGATGGACTTGAGCAACAGGCTCTAAACTTGGTATCGTCATTGTTTCCACTGCTATCCGTAAAACTTTAATTTCGTTGGCCATATTTGATAATTGATAGAGAACTTTTCGCTGAAACTCTGTAAAATATAAATTTATTTATATAATAAAAATAAAAAAAATAAACTTATAACTTTCCATATTTTGCAGTTATAGGTTGATAACAGATAATTTGCTTAACTGCAGGGCAACTGCAGTGTCCACCGTAAAAAAAAAGCACTCAAATTAGAAAATATGTTATTAAATAATATGTAAATAAATAAGGTTTGATATCTTACTCCCATTATCCATTTCATTTTCTTGAGGAGCAGTTAATACACTCAATATCTTGTTTGAATGAAACTTTTTATTCAATTGAAAAGGTGGTACTGAGAGTTTCACTGCAATAAAAATAACGATACAAGTACAGGCTTTTTAAATATTTATTATATATAAAAAGCATTATATTTAATATTTATAAATATTTTTTTTTATAAAACATTACATTTTTGCAGTTTATACGTCAGACCTTAATTACTATACTATACAACAACATACTATATACAAATATTAACTAATATCAAAATAAGTTGAGAGTGTTTGAGAGACATAAATGGTACTAAAACAAAATGAGAAAATGGTTTCTTTAGGTAAAAATCTTGAATAAACCTAATAATTATAATTTATAAATCAAAATCATAAATGCAATTAAAGTGAAAAATTAAATATTACTTGATAGTACATTGTCTTTCGATATGGCAGCTCTGCGCCTGTATATTAGTATCTTTGAATTTAATATCCGGGCTAACAAAAAGAGAGAGTTTGATAGGACTGATTGGTTAGCTACAATGTCAACAACTATATAGTTAAATTATGCTTGCAAAGTTATTTTCAATGTAAATTAATTAAAAAAATTGCTTTGCACGTTTATCTTAAAAGGAAAATGACACTAAATATGTTCATAAGTAATAAAAATTACTAGGTCAATCTATAAGTGAAGAAGGTCTATATCAAAGATATAAATTTAGACATCTTACTTGATTGATCAATATTATTGTCTTTTGTTATTGTAGCCATGCTTGATTTGAATAAAGGTATCTTGGAATAACTGCTTAAGAGACCAGGTGACTGTTGAAGCGGCGAAGGTTTATCTAAAATGTAAATCCTAACTTATATTGTTTGAGATATAATCGTAACAAATTACTATTAGTATTCAAAGAAATAAAGACAATTTAATAAAGACAACTTACATGCTTGATCAATTTTGAAATTTTGTGGTACCATATCCACAATCTTTTTGTTCAACGAACTATTTAATGCTAACATTTTGCTTAGTTTAGCAGGTGGCTGTGGAAATGCAGATAGTTTGACTATTTTAAAAATAAATTACAACTAATTATGTAAATCCTAACTTATATTGTTTGAGATATAATCGTAACAAATTACTATTAGTATTCAAAGAATGAAGACAATTTAATAAAGACAACTTACATGCTTGATCAATTTTGAAATTTTGTGGTACCATATCCACAATCTTTTTGTTCAACGAACTGTTTAATGCTAACATTTTGCTTAGTTTAGCAGGTGGCTGTGGAAATGCAGATAGTTTGACTATTTTAAAAATAAATTACAACTACAGTAAACGTAAAAAATTATTATAAATAACTGTTTTATTAAAAAACACATACACATAATAATGCTATGGCTATTATTATCACCAGGGCTTAAGGCAGAGGTTCAAATACTTCAGCTACTGCTCCACTTCTTATAAAATTACTAGCTGTTGGTAGCACCAACATCAAAGCCCTGATTATAAATATTATTTCTTTGCTCCTACTTACATCATACTTATTATTATGTTTATTGTAACAAATTAGCTAACTTGTCAATATTCTTACTTTTTGCATTAACATTAATATCTACTTCTTTCTCGCCTAAATTATAAAAAAAATCTTTTAATATAATTGTATAAATTAGCGTTAGTAATATTAACTCCAAATGAAAAAATAAGTTTTATTTCAATTAGAATAATGCATAGTTATAAATTATTAATTACTTGGTAGTTAATATATTTTTTATATATTATTTGGCAGTTTATATATTTTGTAACATTATTATCTATATAGTTAGAAGTTTCAGGAGAAATAGGTAGAGGTAGAAACAGAATAACTTGAAAAGAGTGTGTTTCAGATGATATGAAAAAGCTACATTTAAGGAAAGAAGATGTTCAAGACAGTGTATGTTGGAGAAATGGCATTATGAGAAACGTCCAACCCGTGCAAGCACGGAAACAAGGACGCTAAAACAATAATGATGATATAAACATAAACTAATTAAAAAGAACCTTCAAAAAAAGTTGCAAAGTCAGCACGCTTGCGCTTTTTTGTTAACTGCTGATCATTCTTCAGCTGATCCTCTTCTTCAGTTTCTGTTGTTAAATTGTAACTATTACAATCCTCGTAGCAATCTGTAAAATAAATAACAAAACTTATCCAAAGCAGATATTGCCAAGTAAATTTTTTTAACAAGTAATGGATAAATTATTTAACATTTTACAAATGTAAATTATAAAATATAACAACTCAATAATATATGAAGCTGTTGTCAAAAAATAAACACCAAACCTGACGTAATTTTTATTTTTATTACTCTAAAAAGCCGCCAATTTTCATTAGGTTTTACCCCTTCCTTCATTAACTTAAACGCATTCATTTTGGATGGTGGCCACATCACTACTTTTCCTTGCACCCATGCGGAAGGCAAGACTCCTTCTTCTTCACGATTGTCTTCTAACCAAACAGCCCGGTGATATGACATTTTGCTAAAATGTTATTACTCTTTTTATTTGTAAAAACTGTGTTAAAAGTGTTTTAAATAAGTGTAGCCATTTACTAATACATACTATACAATACTATTTTATAGATATATTTGTTTACTTATTATTATTATTAACACTTGCTCCAGCTAAACAAGACATCAAGAGAAATTATTAGCAGAAGAGAACGTTATAAAAAATTTTCTATATATTTATTACTCTTTAAAATCTAAAAGAATAATATCTTTTTAATTATTATAATTAATGTTAAGATTTACAATAAAAGTAAATGAAATCAAAGCAAAATAATATTTTTTTAAATATTAAAAAGTTAAAACAAAAACAAAGGAAAATATACTCACAATCTAATATAACTTAAATAGATTAACAAATTGACTTTCACCAAATAAAATTAAAAAAAAAAAAGACTTCCTCTAAATATGAAGATAAAAAATATATAGCTGATATGAATATGAATATGATATAAATAGTAAGATAAAAAATATATAGCTAAAGAAATTCAGTCCTATTGCTAATATACAATTAAACATCTTCATTAAATTAAAAAACATATTAAGCATATTAAACATATGTACATAAAACATAATAACAACTAATTAGAGTGATAAAGCCATATTAAAATAAGAGTGATAACCATAATAAAATAATTAGTAAAATAATTTAACACTCTTTTGAATGAAGAAGAGGCATCAACACAAAACCGCCATTACAGGGAAGCTTTAGAACCTTTCTCTCAATTTCTGTAAACTTCACATTTTTTGATTTTGAATGCTTATAATGATTGTTCACAAAATAAATGTCTAGGAGGTCAGAGGAGCATGGCTCAATGAAGAATGGATGCAAATTAGCAAAACTGAATATATAACACATACATGAATCTTTTTGAACTTCATATATTTTACAAACTGTCTATTTTTTAGTTGAGCAAACGAATCTCTATACGCTGTTGATAATTTAAAAACTGGGTTTGTTGCATTTGCAATGTCAGAGTATATATGGACGTTTTCATATTCTTGAATTCTTTTTGCCACTTGTACAGCAGGATTTGAAGAACCTCTCACATATCTCTTTAACGTTTGCAAATAATTTTCAAAGGGAAAAGCACTGATACTATCAAGCGGTGAATTAAAAAATTCTACATCATCTCCTATATGCAGCAAATGATGAATATTATACACAACAAAATAATTACCATATAATTGTTGAGAATTTTCAACTAAATGTCTAAGCAAATCTTTTGCATAGTTCAACATGTTATTTCTTCTGTCGTTTGATGGTGTGAGCAGAATTGATGCAGCGACAGAAAGTGTTAAAAAATGCTTGCAACGCTCAGGATCCAAAATTCCTTTCAAGACAACAGGCCCTGTGTATAATAAGAATTGCCGGAATTCAGTGGCCTTCCATCTATCTAGGTCTAATAAAGATCTAGGGCGTCTAGCAAACTTACTTGGTATGCATTTTCGTAGATCCAAAAGGTTTTCCGAAATTTGCAATATGTTATTGTTGCTTAACTTAACTTTTCTATCACCTTTTTTCAAAGCTTGAAGTATACGACGCATGACACCTAAGCAGATCAAATGCATATAGTCAAGTGGGAATATGCTGATACATTGGTCTGTTATTTCATTTAAAGGTGAAGCTCCATGTTGATGACTTCCTAGGAATTCAAGATTTTTAAAACTGTCATCTGTGCGCCTTCCAGCATTGAAGCAATCAGGAGAAACAAACGTGGTTCGCCTGTTAGTTGACGTACCAACAGCAAGACAACGTTCACATGCATGCAAGCCATTGTGACCAACAATATTTTTCAGAAAAGATCTTGCAGGAGCATCACAAATAACTGAGTGCAAAATAACTGTGTAATTTTTACCATTATGAGTGACACCATTACACTTTAAAAACTTATACTCATCTATAAAATCCTTTAAAAACTCATTAACAGAATTTGGCTTACTATCTCCTTGATATAAAGCAACAATTATGGGTGAATTATCATTAACAGCAGAGAGAATCGGCCAAAATTGCCTTTTAGACGATCTAAACAATGGTATACCGTCAACATTTATTTGCAGATTGAGTACATCGCTGCAAATGTCGTGATTTATTGCATTCTGTAAACATTTGGTAAGGCCAAAATAAATGTATTGGCCACCACACTTTTTCTGAACTTGTATAGCTAGAGGTGTTTGCAAAAGAGCTCGACTATCTTTAGGCAGCTCGCACCCATATCTTCTCAACAAGGCTAGTAATCCATTACATGATAAACGTGTGAGTTTTGCATTTACAACCCATTGAGCTAGATTGTATTGAAAAGATCCATTGTCAACAAGCTCCATATCACAATAATGTTCATCGTCTGAGCTGCTATTGGGCGGTATTATGTCAATATCAATACTCATAATAATATCATATCATCAATATCACAATAATTTTCATCAATATATATCATCAAAATACATCAATATCATATCATCAATATCACAATAATTAACAATATCAATATCATCAATATCACAATAATTTTCATCATCAGAACTACTATGAGGTTGTACTATGTCATTGTCAAGTTCATAGGAATCATTATTAAGTATATAGTTAGTGCTATTATCTGAAATAGAAGATAAACCACACACATTTTCTGCATCTGTTAAAGAATTTGATAACCCAGGAGGTTCACATTCACAGCAACTATTTGCATCTTTAACAACCTTTCTATATTTTCGCATATACTCTGCTTTTGCACTCATAACTCATACGAATGAATCTAAAGAATCAATAAAACAAAATATCAGATGATGTAAAATAATAGGTAATAAAATAGAATTAAAAAGAAAGCAAAATTATTAACCAAATCAATTGCCATTCATAGTTATAAATTACCTAATTATCAATTTGTATCCTCCTTTTATAATATATATTATTATTATGAAACATTGATGAAATAATTGATAATATTATCAAAAGGATTATATCCCTAAAACATCCGTTAACTCAATTTAGTTACTACCAAATAAAAAGTTATTTTATTTTTTTTAAACCACAAACTACATAATTTAAGATTCATATAAATTTATAGTTTTAATACATAATAAAAGATTCAAAATGTCCGACTCCTTCTGTGCGAACTTAATTAAGTTATATAACTTAATTAGTTCCGTACGGAAACTGTGTGATTTAGCTTTTAAACTCTAACTAAACATTCAGAACTTGTTTAGAATAGATTCCTACGGAACTGAACGTGTGATTAGGCTTTTAAACGCTAACTAAACATTCAGTACTCGTTTAGAATAGATTCCTAAACGTTTAGAACGGCGTAAATGTCATATAAACGTAATCTAAACCAATTTTAAATCAGCAAATGCCCGTTGGGATGCTTCAGTATGTTCATTTCAAATTTTATTTATGAACATACTTTGATAATGTTCTCTGGAAAAAATGTTTTAAATTTTAGTGGCTATGAAAATGGTTTTTGGTTATCAATATTTGAAAATAAATGTGCGTGATGTTACCTATGCACACATTAAGCATTACTCTGGTCACATTGAGATGCTTTTACAACCTAGTCCTAAAAATATTAAAACGATGTTCGTTGAATCTTTGTATCCACATGAATTCTGATAAATAATCTGTTATCATTTCGCGATTAGTCGAACCCATTGATTGATTTGAATTTTGCCTTAGCTCGACACCACGTAGCTTCCATGTGATTTGTTGGAAAAATGATGAAATGTGAAGGAAAGTTTAGAGATGTTGTTGCAAAGTATCCTGGATCGTGCCATGACGTCTTTATTTTCTCTAAATCTGCATTAAAACAGAATTAAAAATATGATCCAAATGTAGGCTTCCTTTTTGCAGACTCAGAAATCGGGTTCTCACCAGTCATGGTTATATCATTTTATCATCCAATCACACTAAAAGAAATATATTTTAATAAAGTTTATTGTCAGGTAAAAAGTTTGTACAAAATTGATGGAACACTTCAGTGCACCCCAACAACTTGCTGCAACATATTTTACTTGCATTTTACTGGAAAACTTTTGCATTTCTTTAGGAATAAAAATTCCAAATGACATTAACTTTGAGGACAATAATGAAGATTGTGTACATGGTATTCAACCTGAATTAACTCAAACCAATCAAATTCTACTTAGTATTTTAAGAAGGACACAAATGAAATACTATGTTTTTGCAAATCAAAAGCAATTACGTAATGTTAGAATGTTTGATGGGAGCCCGATATTTTGTTCTAGATATGACATTTGTTAGCTTAAGTATGTTCATGTTTATGTCAAATGAAATTGATTTACAAATATAAAGAAGTGATTACAGTCTGAGAACAAAAATAAACCAAAAGGTTTGCCCCACTGCACCAAATGTCAAAGCAATGGGTTAATAAAATATCATTAACATACTAAAGTTTAGAGTTTGCACGTTCCCTGAAAGTGTCATGTCAGAAACATGGAAAAATCATGCAGGCCCCCATGAAGTGTTGTAGTTTCCGTATTTAGTTTCCGTATTTAGTTTTCCAATTTTTTAGATATCTATGATAGAAGTAAATATTTATGACAAGTTTAATTGTATATTAAATGTAAAAGGTCAGAAGTTCTTTATGATGTAACTGTAGATCAGATTCAGCAATTCTGAACCCCTTTTTTCTTTCTTCTTTATATGAAATTGAATGTAAGATTTTCGAAATTGCTTAATATTATTGCATATATCGCTTTGGTAGTAATAAACCTTAACAATATGCTAAATTTTAAACAAAAAATAAAAAGTGTAGGTAACTTCCTTGATCTAACTATGTACAAGTTTATTTTATGTTAAAAATAACTCATAAATTGACTGTCTGGCTGCAACAATTTCTTCTACAATTTTTGACATGATAGCAATATATTCATCCACATTGGATGACGACAGCTTTCTAAGTCTTTTTTCTCACTGGTTTTTTATATCGATGATCCTTTAAATAATGTTAAATTAGATAAGAAAAAAGCAAAACGCACAGTAAAATAAGTATCGCGAGTTTTTAAAAAATATACAAATAAATAAATTTCATTAAATAAAGTTGAGACATAATTAGAATAAGAAGGCAAAATAAATAACCTATCCTAAGAAACTTTTAATGGTACTTTTGATTCCTTAATCGTTTATTTAATTTTACAAACTAAAACCAAAACAAATTTCTTCAGCCAAGAAATTGTAGAAGTTAAAAACTTAAAGAAAAACACATTTTTTCATTTAAATATTTTATTTTAAATTTATTATTTGTTAAAAAAATATATTGTTTTACCATAAAGCATTTTCAATTACTTTTCTTCAAACATAAAAACTAAAGGTAACGTATTTCTGTAAAATGTACCTTTTTTTCTTAATAACGGGATTTCAGAAGCATTTTCATTCTGTAATATCAACAAAGGATATGCAGTTAGTAAAGAACCTGCCAGATGAACTTCTGTTATTATAGTGTCAGGTGGAGTCAATAACTGAGAAGACGGTGATGAAGAAAACAAAGATAAAAAGGAAACAATGAAATATATATATATATATATATATATATATATATATATATCAAAACAAGAATACAACTATTGCTCAAATTTCTGCAAATAATGACTTATATTTTTGCTCTTTTAAAAACAATATTACCTTGACGTAGTCTTCTTTCTCATCAGACTGTGAAATGTATGCTTTGCTATGTTTATTAAAACGCTCCACATTAAGTATTTCAGGCACAGTTTTGCTATTGGTCATCTAAAATAATATGGCATAAAACAACTTCTTTACACAACTTCTTTAAAGTGAACTTGGTAACTTAAAGTGTATGGTTAAGATATAGATTAAAATGTTTACAATTGCTGTTTTGTACACTTAGCGTTTGAAGGTAATTTTTTACAGAATAACTTTACCTTATTTAACTGATTGTTCATTTTCTCTACGGGTTGTAGAACAAAGTTCCCCGTTATCATATCAAAGTTAACTTCTTCATCTTGATCTATTCTGCAGTGCTTTTGTTGAGTTTCTATTCCTCTTGAAACTCCCTGAAATAGTAAACAGCAAATTTTATAAATCAGTATCAAAAATTTTTATAAACATAGATTTTATGGTTGGATATAAAAATTAAAGTTTAAAAAAAGTCACTGGTTTTATTTGTAACGATTCTTCCAAAATCTGCTTTACTTAATAAAAAAAGTAAATGAAAAAGGGTAATATTTTAAAATATGTACCAATATACCATGTAGGAAACTCTTGGCACTTTGTTAACCAATTCTTGATCAATCAAGTCCACTTCTTCAACACTTCCCTTGCCTTTTCCTGTCTTATATAAACTAGAGGCAATACGAGCTGCTTTCGCCTTGTTGTCTGACTTTTGATGTGATCATTTCCTTTTACATAGCTGCACTGTTCTATCAATTGCAGAAACATGATCAGAAATTTTAGACCATATGCCATCTTTTGGTAGTTTTGAAATCCCTGGGCAAAAAAATCAAATAAATACATTTACAAAACATGCATTACCTATTAAATAAAGAATCATTTAATACATATTAACATATTAAACCAGCAAATTAACTTAAATTTTGATGCAATGTAACCTTTTATTTTAATCGCTAAATGCAAACCATCTGTAATAACATTCAATTAAATCATGCTTAGATTTTCTAAATTTCAAAAATGGAAACATTTTTTGAATTCGAAAACGAAATAATACAAAATTAAGCAAAATTTATAGCAGAATGTCTGATAAAAGAATTTAGTTGGTGCAATATTGAAAGCAAGTGTTACTGTTATTTCTAATTCAAAAATTATAGAAGTATAGTTAAAAATAAGTTTATTGCAGAAATTATATATTTAGTTTAAATTTATTAAGTTTGAAATAATTATTTTGAGTTTTTATTAAATAATATTATTATATTAAGTTTGAATTTAATAAGTTTGAAATTAAGTAATAGCTCTAAAAAGAATACTTGGGAAAGTTTTCCATCCATAGCTTCTTTATTCTCATTGTATACTTGTACCAAAACAAGCAACTGTTCGTGAGTCTTATTTTCAGATTGTTTTTTAAACCTTTTGACAATTCTGTCACTAAAAGAACTTCATAATTTTTAAAAATATAAACCAAGATAAAATGTAGTTTGAATAATAGAAGATAAAAATTGACTACTTGCAAGTTGATCTCAAATTTAACTGTATTTTATCTGTAGTTTTGAAGTTGCAAAAAATTATTTATTGAACATTTATTGAGAGTACTTATATATATAAAATTTTGAAGCCGTTAATGATATTAAACTACATCCTAAAATCATTTTAGTCTTAACAACGAACATACCTAAAAACTGTTATAACAGTATAATATATTGGTAATAATTGTTTTTTAGTACTTTTTAAGTACTTTTTAAAAAAATAAAAAACCCAACTATTAGATTTCAAATAGTATATAATTTTATTATTAGTAATAACTTACTTAAAAAAATTATATTATTACTATTTGAGAAAACAATTTAAATAATTTAGCTTTATTTTATTAATCAATTACCATTATTTAAAGTCTTTTAATTACTAATAACTAATAAATTTATGAGAGTTGAGAATTTGATAACAGCTTGTTATTTTATCAGTTTACGTTTCTTTACCTAATATTTTAATTTTTTTGTTACAGAAGTTATATATGAATTCATATTCAGAATATATATATATATATATATATATATTATAAAAAGAAAAAGTATAATAATACATATTCAGAATATATATGAATTCATCTATAGAAAAATATGCTTTGATAAAAATTTGTAATTACGAAAACTTGGCTTATTAAAAAAAAAATCAACTCAATTATTTTTTTGCATAAGTTCAGCGCAACTTATGCGCAACCCTAACTCTACGGAAATGCTGCGAAACATTGGTGAATACCAAATAGTATCATGAACTTATGATATCCGTACCCCTTAGTTGAGCTGCGCAAAAGTTACGACAGTTTGGTGAATAAGCGCCCTGATTTTTCGGTATTAATTTTGTGATGCGCGATTCCCTTCGCCAATTTTCCAATATTCTGCGCCATTCTATCTTTAGTGGACGGAAAACAGCAACTTCTAGCGGTTGAAGAAAATGGGTAGCGTTGGGTAGAAAGCATACAAAACGAATATTGTTCTCTGTGGACCACTGTACAACCTTGTATGTAAAGTGTGAAGCTAGGTTGTCTCCAATAAACACTTTATTGCCTTGCTGATCCTTAACGTGCACCAAGAAAACTTCTACAAACCATCTTTTGAAACGTCTGCTGTCAAACCAGTCAGACTTTGTTGCATCGTAAATGCAGCCTGCTGGGCCACCAGTTTTCCAGTCGACGTAGCAATTCTGCGCTTTATAAACCACCATTTGTGAGATAAAAGTTCTATCTGCACTGCCACAATATATGATGGTTGTTGCGGACTTGGAATATCGTATTTTTCGACTAACACGCTTCAGATCTCGTTGATATACAATAGTGTTTGAACCGGATCGTCCGTCACATTTGTTTCATCATATTTGTATATACGACTAGTATATACAAATATGATGAAACAAATATACGATTTAAAAGTTGACATTCAATGCATCGATCTTGCCACGTGCTGGTTTCACATTGTCTGTTAACCTCTGGGTCAACTTGTTTCGTTTAATAAAAGATTTAAACTAGTCGTCACCGGGAACATTGTTTTTGAACCGTGAATCATGGACACTGGATCGATCCAAGTAATCTTTCACTAGAAGTTTTATATCTATTAAATTCAACGGAATTTTTGAGTGGGAAAGGGTGTTGATCAAAGTTACAAGATGTGTTTCAGTCTCATTACTCAGACGCAACGGTATCCCTACCAGTGTACCCAATGGAATTCGAAACTGTCGACTAGCCTTTCGCACGCTCATTTTTCCAGTTAAACATTCTTTCATAGCATTGGAAAACGTTTCTTGACTGTTATATTTTCGTAAACCACGGTTTTGCTTAAATTTCCTCGGCATTTTCACCGGCTTAGAATCTAAATGGTTCAATAAATGTATCGGAAATGTCAAAAAACGCCAAAATAATGTCAATGTAGTCTACGAAGTTACTGTGCTATGTTCACAAAAATTGTTGAT
This sequence comes from Hydra vulgaris, assembly GCF_038396675.1. Taxonomy (NCBI): domain Eukaryota; kingdom Metazoa; phylum Cnidaria; class Hydrozoa; order Anthoathecata; family Hydridae; genus Hydra; species Hydra vulgaris. The sequence continues at coordinate 44,407,126 of NC_088923.1, read as the reverse complement.
ATAACAAAATTGTTGATATGAATTCTTGGTATCTGTAACAAAATTAAAACATATTATTTTTATTAAATTTTTTGGAATTTAAAAAAATCAACATTTGATCAAATTTACCCCGGCGACCAAAGTTACCCCGGTTAACGATAATAATGATAATTCGGACACTGCGCATGTAATGTAAATGATAAACTCAGACTCCTGATGAAAAATCATGACCAACGCTCAAGGTCTAAAAGAAATATGAAAGGCAAAACATAACGTGACATGTTCAGAGCAGAAATTTTTGTTATACTTGATGTAGGTAATCTGCAGTGCTTAAACCAGATTGAGCAATGTAAGGCCACAAAGAAATATGAAGCATTAAAGAGGATAAGTAATAATTTAAATAAAAAAAATTGAATAGATGTTCAGAAAAATAACAGATATATTTTCAAAATAAATAGTTACAGAAAAATCATAATCAGCAGTAAATATATCGTTAAAGTATACGTAAAATAAATTAGGACATATAAGTAACCATAAATCTTCAGTAAATACAAAAGCTTAACAGACTTTGAAATATTTATGCATTTATACACCACTACAAATGAATATAAAATGATTAGAGGTAAAGATAAAGAAAAAACATTATTGCTTTCGTGTAACCATAATTTATATAGTGGTGGTAATAAACCTCTCCTCAGAAATGGGTTTATTTTTACCGGCGTTCCGAATAGGATCAGCACCGATACCTAGATATCCCTTCACATAAACATCATCGCCAATTATGCTTTGCACCGCGATATACGTCTACTCCAATTTTTTATAAGAAACTCATTTTCGGCTTTTACCTCATTTTCAGTGCCGTTATTATAACTGTAACTAATGACGCAACATCTAATGCGAACGTTGATAGAAAACAGAATAAGGAAAAAAAAAATGATTCAAGTATGCTTCACCTTATGAGTACCTAACACATAAAATACATATCCATACAGATTATAATCTGGAACAAAACCAAAACCGACACTGAAACATTTTAATTAACAATCTTTTTTATTGTTTAGGGATGCTCTTCATACCTATTATTCAACTTTTATGATATATATTTTGTCAAATTCTTTTATTATACTTTCAGTGGCTTTTTCTGAAGCCGAGGGCTTCAGAAAAAGGGTAATGTGCAGTAATAAAAATCCAGACAGAAGGCATTCTTTCGTAATTAAATCATATTCGGTCAGTAAAACTCAGCAAAGTTTGCATAGATTAACAATTCGTATATTATTTAAATGCAATAACTTTTAATACAAGTGAGTATATAAACTTATATTATTCTTTTGATTGTAAGGTTTTGAAATAACAATTAACTCTTTCCAGGCTATTAATTCTTTTCACTTGCATTTATTTTTGGTCGTCGTCATCGAGTTTAACACCAACAATTTCAAATTCAAGACCGCCACCACTTAAAACAGATGTATCATACTCCAGTTCTCAACACCTCAATTTGCGCAATCAAATATTCATTGGCCTGATGTTGAGACTGAAAGATGTGAAAAACAAAACAAATTGCCAACCCTTGGTTGATATGTAATATGGGGAAAGTATTGGAAAAGGGGAAAAGTTAAAAATGCCAAAAAGGCATGTGAAACAATGCTTTTAATTCTATACATTTTATTGATAATAAAAAATTATCAATGGGAACCAATTTCTCATGAATAATATGAGAATAAGTCTCATGAATAGTGAGAAGAAGGTTAATTACTGATGACGAAGTACTGAAACCAAATATTTGAACCTAACTACGAATCTTAGAACCAAGTGAATGGCCATCTACTATTGAGGGGCTGTTCATATGGATAAAATCACCCCGCCTAACCGGGATAGAAAAACAACCGGGATCCCGGCTGTCTTAATAAACTCTTATAATTCTAACATCGCGTTCATATGTAAAATCATTCACCCCGCCTAGGCGAGATCTCGCCTATGGATTACCGGGATCCCGGTCAGGCGGGGTGAAAATTTTGCATATGAACACAAACTGAAAATCACCCCAAGACTCGACAGTTTTGTTAAGAAATTTAATTAGCATTTAACTGTTTTTAAGTTTAAATCGTTCAACCACATATAGAAGCAAAAATATCTAATAATTGTATAAGTGCTTCTTGTTTTAAACATATCGAATAAATAATGGCGACTGTTGCAATAAAACAAGTTAAAAAGCTAGTTTTCAAATGGAATAATGAAATGGTAGAAAATTTGATTTATGCTATTTCTAATTACAAATCACAAATGAGTTACCGCGGTATAGATTTTGATGGCGACAAGCCGTTAATGTATAAACATTTAAGAGATGATATGGCTAAATTGTATTGTAACAGTGATGAAACATGGATGTTTGGTCCTGTCGAGTTTACCACAAAAGGTGATATGGACGATAACGAATATAAAAAACTTTATCAAAAAGAGACTGAATGTATTGCAAAAGGAAAGTCTAGAATTGAACTTTTCAAAAGCTGTCACTTTAGGAACGAAAAGTGGAAGTGGAAAAATTGTATACGAATTATATGATAAGTTGATTGAAATTTGGGGTTTTTCAGCAAATATAAAACCTTTGTCTTTTGGCATAAAGAGTAGTGAAGTCGATAAAGAAATAATAAACAGTTATAATGAAGAAACTGAATATAATGTTATTAATGAAGAATCTCTTGACCACTTATCAACGCCACCACAAGAATGTTTTTCTGAAACAATTATATCTACACCAAGTTGTAAAAGAAAGACAAATGCTGTTCCTAAACTAATTGATAACAAGAGAAAACATTTAGAAAAAAATTTATCTGCAAGTCAAAGTGACAAACTATCATTCGCTGAAGCAAAAGAAGACGCTAAATTTAAGATTGATTTGGCTGAAAGTTTACGTTTATTAAGCGAAAGCTTTGCTAAATCACTAGAACAAGTAAGCAATTCCATGGTTAATGTGGGGAATAGCATGTGTCGTTCGATTGAAATGTTAGTGATGGCAATGCAACCTATTCAACCACAATATTTGACACAACACCAACCTATTCCAACTTATTACAATTTTAACGCACCTACATATTCTCAAAATTTTCAAGATCCTCATCGAACTCCTGAGAAAAAGCAAAAGTAGGAAAACTGTTTTATACACACTTTTTATTACATTTATGTTTTTTGCTGTGACTATAAAGTGCATATGTTGCTATATTATAGTATAGTGTTAAAAGATAGTTGTTAGTTTTTTTTAATATGAAACACATCCATAACTTTGTTTTATTGATGTTGTTTAGTAAAGGTTTATAGTATTTTACAAACTTATTTAGTAAAATACTAATCAAGATTTTGAAGGGGTATATAAAACTAAATATATTAACAAAACTTTATACTTTAAACAATAAACAAAACTATTTATTTTAATTATGCAGAAAATCAATGCAAAATTCTAAAAAATGCAGAGGTCTGTGATTTTACCATTATAAGTGATTTTATGATTTAAGCATATTATTGTTATTAATTTGGCAAACATTCTGAAATGTAAGATGTAAGCAATGTTCTTGTGAACTCTCCTTCTGCTGTATTGTTTGAATAAACTGGGTTTGGTTGATTAATATAAGTTTCTTCATTATACTTAATTAGCTGAACTTGGTTATTTACACTGTCAGAATCAACTAATGTTTTGTGTTTTTCACAAAAATTATGTAATGCAAATGTAGCATAAACAATTATTGGTACAAGTTCCAATTTAAAATCTATTTTTCTGGTAAGAATTGCCCAACGAGCTTTTAATCTCCCAAATGTACATTCGATAGGGTTTCGAGCTGATCGAAGCATGCTATTAAATATTACTTGCTCGTTACTGCTACAGGTTTGATACTCTTTTATACAAAACGGAGTTAAGGGGTAGGCTGGATCACCAATGATATATGTTCCAATTTTTTCCTATCCATGCAATACTGATTGAAATGGTAAGAAACCATCGCGAAGTTTTTTGTTTATGGATGAGTTGGAAAATACTGTGCTATCGTAAACACTTCCAGGCCAAACGCATTCTACATCCATAAACATTCCTTTATAATCACATACTGCTTGAACATTCATGGAATAATATTGTTTATAACAAAAATAATCTTGAGAGTTTTCAACAGGACATACAATTGGTACATGCGTACCGTCTATGCAACCAAAAGCTTGAATCATGCCAAACTTGGATTCAAACTCAGCACACTTGTGTAATAATTGAAGAGACTGTATATCTGCTATCCCAAAGCAGTTGGCTGTCATTATAAAATAGCCAGTATCCTTAAGATAGTATAGAGTAATTGCAAGCTTTTTTTCTGTGCTCAAAGCTCTATAATTAGGGGATTTTGGATTAGGTGCTATGAAGGGTTTAAGCTGTTCAGCCAAGTGCATAAATGCACTTTTTGACAATCTAAAATTTTTAAACCAGTAACTTTCAGGAGAAATACCAGATATCATGTTTTTCCACCATTTATCAGACCGTCCAATTTTGTACCAACAGCTACGGGGTTTTTTACTATTTCTTCTCAACATTTTGTCTTTAAGCTTTTTAAGGCGAAAGTTTCTTTTTCTTAATAGATTGTTAATGATAAGTTTAATGTGATGCTCGTTTTGTAAAATACGTAATAATATTATACTTTTAATGTGGATCAAATAAGATTGGAAAGCTATTGTATTAGTTGTAGCAATTAGAACCATTTTTTTTTTAACTTCCATTTTTAATTTAATAAATTGCGCGATTATGAAAACAAATGTCACGTGATTAAAAACGTCCCGCTTGGGCGAGATATTTTTTTCCACATGAACACAGCTGAAATTCATCCCGCCTAACCGGGGTACCCCGGTTAGGCAAGATGAATTTTATCCATATGAACAGCCCCTGAGTCTGCCAATTTTGGGAGATCATAAATTGCGGCTCTATGCGAATTCGTATTCAACATGTTTAAATGCGTTCAGGGGATTATACAGAAATTGGTCGTCGAAAAGTACCGGCTGACTTGGAAGGTTTGTTCTCATGTTTAAAAATCATTCCGTGCAGCTCAGCTGAATGTTAAAGAGGACTTAGTCCCATGAATTTAATATTAGGCGACACAAGAAATAAACTTCTCATAACCAATGTTTCAAATTTATTATTTTTGAAAGTAAAAGGACCACTACTTGAACTGTTTAAACCAGAAAAATATGATAAACTTGGCTAAGGACTCATCAATCAGCTGAAGATATCACAGTAAAAAGCGTTAAAAAAATAATGAAGCACCTAAAATATTATAGGAAATTTTGTAAATATTATTTGGTTTAGATTTCAAGATAAAAATATGCTACCTATATTATAATTAAGAACATTTGTTTTTTCTTTAATTCAATTTATATAAAAATTTGACTTTTGTTTTAATGTAATTACACTCCATTCCTAACAAAGCGCCCGGAAGAACTGAAGTTACAAATATTATTATTTTCTACAAAGTAATTTAGACCAATTACAATTATTTCAAACTAAAATGTATATTCAGTCTCTAAAGTTTGATATAAGCTGCCGATTGCTGCGTTTTTGTTTGATTAATTAATTTGTATATATATATATATATATATATATATATATATATATATATATATATATATATATATATATATATATATATATATATATATATATATATATATATATACATATATATATATATATATATATATATATATATATATATATATATATATATATATATATATATGTATATGTATATATATATATATATATATGTATATATATATATATGTATATATATATATATATATATATATATATATATATATATATATATATATGTATATATATATGTATATATATATATATATATATATATATATATATATATATATATATATATATATATATATATATATATATTAGGGCTGTCTAGAAATTATTACACAACCCAGAGCATAGCCTAGTGAAGTTTTTCCAATTAGACTATCAATGCTTTATTGAAAAACATTTTTACAGATTTATTTAAAGTTTTCTAGGGGTTGCTCAAAGCTCTTGAACATTTTAAGTAAATTTTAACAGAAAATGTACAAAAACGCTATGTTACTTTTAGTATAACTGTCGAAAAATGTTGAAATTGATCAATTTAAGTTATTGATTAATTAAGTTATGGATGCCAATTGATAAGCTAATGATTATTTAAGTTATTGTGAGTATTGTTTTTAAAATTTTACACAATTTTGACCCAAATTTGACCCAAATCAAACAAATTGTATGTCATTTTCTAAAACACAGGAAATAATGTTTTTGTTATAATAGTTATATATTTACCTGCATGCTATGATTGGGTACATACAATTTTGCATTTTTGTTTAGAAAAAATAGAAAATGTTGACTAGGAGTGGAAAAGAATTAATAGTGACAAACCTAATTATACCGTTTTCGCCATTACCTTCGAGTGTTCCCGCAACTCCGTTATCTTCATAACCTACCACTAGAACTAGTACAAATTTTTGGTTGATTGGTCAGCCATGTTCATGAATTACAGGAGCAAAGTTACCTACACGCAGACAGGTGGTGAAGTATGTTTTATATCTGAGACATGATCCTGATAGCGTTGGTAACAGTGTTAAGAATGAAGAAATTTCTTACATCGTTGCAGACAGTGTTGCAGATTTTTGGCACATGGCTCGCATCAAAACCAAAGTAAGACAAAACTGTATCTTTGATGTTCTTGGATTATGGAATGAATGGACCAGTTTAAAAAAAAATAGAAGTCGTGCCACCGACCCTGGTAACAAACGAGAAAACTTCATCTCAGAGCTTGATATGCTTTTCGACATTGGTGCTCCAGATCCAATTGATGACATAAGAAAATCTAGACTTCTATCTCAGAAACACAAAGATGATGACATTGCGTTTTATCTTGATCAGAAACATGAAAGAAAGTCTAGTATGAATGGCCAGGATAAAATTTTTGAAGCAAAGGCTTTACAGTTTTTGACCAGAATTGAACAGCAGCAACAACGACAAGAAAAAAAAACAGAAAGACTAGAGAAAAGAGCAGCTTCAGAGCTAGAAGAAAATGAATTTTTTGAAGAGTCCGAGGATGATGCACAAGTTGGTTGTACGGAAATTGATCCGGATTTCGAGCCAGATCACATTATTGATAAAATAGAGTTTTAAGAATTTGTTACACTTCAAGTTCCCAGAAAAATTATGGAATGTGACGAGTTAACGACAGCAGCCGATCGGTTAAAGTTGTCCGACAATCAAACAATGATGATAGTTTCAGCTATAATAAAAGCAGCGGGTAGCAATCTAGACGACTTCGATGTATCCCATTCAACTACGCGTCGAAAGCGAATGTCAAACAGACAGCACATTGCAGAAAACATAATGGAGAAAATAAAGGAAAAACCACCTCAATTTGGTGCCATGCACTGGAATGGAAAGTTACTGCAGGACTCTCTTGGTGATAAGTTTGAACGTCTAGCAATTCTTCTGTCAGGTTCACCAGAAATTTCATCGGGAAAATTGCTGGGTGTGCCACAACTAGGAGATTCTAAAGGACAAACTTAAGCTGATGCCTCATATGATCTCTTAGAAGCTTGGGGATTAAAAGAATCAGTTGTCGCTTTGGTATTTGATACTACAGCAAGTAACAGTGGGGTTCATAAGGGTGCAGCGAAACTTATCGAAGAACTTGTTGATAAAAAACTATTTTATCTTGCTTGTCGTCACCATATCCTTGAACTTGTAGCTAGCGCTGTTTGGAAATCACTGTTTGGTGAAATCAGAGGACCAGAAAACAAAATGTTTGCTACCTTCAAAGAGGCATGGTCAGGTCTCAATAAGCAATCACATATCCAGTTGCTGAAAATTGAAAATCCATGGTTGTTGGAAGTTAAAGAACGAGTCATTGAAAATTTAAAAATGCTGCTCAATAGCAAGGAATCATCTGTGTTTCCTCGGGATGACTACCGAGAGTGCGCAGAAAATAATCTTATTGTTCTGGGTGAAACACCACCTCGTGGTACCCATTTCCTCAAACCTGGAGCCAAACATCAGGCTCGTTGGATGGCTTGCAACATATATGCTGGGAAGATGTTCATGTTTTCAAAAGCAATGAAATACGACAAGAAAACTGTGATTAAACTGGAGCGTATAAACAGATTCTTGGCTCTTTTTTACACCTCAGCATGGATGCAAGCCGGTATTGGAGCCGATGCTCCCGTAAACGATCTAGAACTCATTCATGACATGATGGATTTCCGCAATGCAGACAGAGAAATTGCAGATGCTGTGGTAGCCAAACTAAACAACCATCGATGGTACCTCACTGAAGAAGTTGTTCCTTTTGCTTTATTTAGTCATCATCCTAAAATGAGTGACCATGTTAAGCAAGAAATAGCAAACAAATTGTGGACAATAGCAGTGCCTGAAAACTTCCGAATGGGTAAACCAATCTTCAGACAAATCAAACGCAACACAACATTGAAGAGTCTGTTAGGACCGGAGTCACATCTGTTGTTCCAGAATCTCAACATCAGAAGAGATTGCTAAACCAGTGAATCAATGGGCAGCAGATGAAGACTTCCAGTGGCTGAAAAGTTTGTTCGAACAGTAAAAGTTGTCAACGATGCTGCCGAACGAGGCGTCAAACTAATCTCAGATTTTGCAACAATAATAACATCAGATGTACAACAGAGAGCATGACTATTGCAAGGTGTGGAACAACATCGGAAGCTGTTTCCAAGTTTAGTTTTGACAAAAAAACACTAAACATTGAAACTAATAACTTGAACTTACTAACTTGAAGTGACAATTTCGACATTTTTCCTCATTTTGGACCTTAAAAACTATGAAAGTATTGAATTATTTTCCAGAAATATATGTAGAACGTTAACAAACATGCACAAGTTGTGCATCATATTACTACTATATAAAAAATAATAATTTTCATAATTACTTTAATAAATTTAATTGAGTAAGACCAAGTAAGAACAAAAGTAAGATAGCGTTTCAATACATTTTCTGTTATATTTTAGTTAAAATGTTCAAGAAGACTTAAATTAAATCTTTAAAAAAAAGGTTTTTCAATAAAGCATTGATAGCATAATGGGAAAAACCAACAGTCATTCTATTTCCAAAGTACATGACACCAAAGTTACCCCAAGATCTAAGACCAAATAATATGCTTCCGTCAATTGCAGCTTGCAACATTTCTACAAAAACTGAATCGAACATCTGTCCAATTCAGTTTTTGCATCATTAGCATTTAGTATTGACATGGCAAAATACATAGTAAAAACCCAAAAAGCAAGTTGCATTTTTAATAGCAGTGATCCTACACCTTAAATATGCCTTCGAAACAACTAATAGAAAAATTGGATTGTAGACTATCTATTTGTGAGAACTCAAGTATTCAAATTAAAAAGTGATTCTAGTGAACTGGTTTGTGATATAGAAGTTCTGTATGGTAAAGTACTTTAATCTCTTTTGCTTGATATTTACGTAAACAATATTGCATTTAAAATTAAATACTCTTTCGTAAATTTGTTTGCTGATGATACATTGGTTTGTATTGAGGGTACAAACTTCGAAAAAACTATTTCTCAATTAAACCAAAACTTTAAAAGAATCTGTAAATAAGTACGCAGCCTGAAAAATTTAAATTGTTCTAATACTAGAATATTATGTATCATTTGAAAGCCCTTCAATACAGCATTTAAATGGTGAAAACATTGAACAATTCAACAAAACCTTATTTCTTCCTAAATGGTATATTGCAAACTTGAAAAACCTACTTTGAATGGAGATTTAAGAAATCAAAACAATTACATAAAAGTGATATTGGATACTGTAGTGATTGAATTTGGTGAAATATTGTAGCAATATTATTGAATACCTACTTAATATTACTGAATATATCAAAAATACCTCAAATAAAATTGCAAAGAAAACTGGATACCTTGGTAAGCAAATATTTAATTCAATGGACCAAAACGATAACCTTTCAAACTATTATTGCTCCCCACTATGAATATTGTACTTCTATTTTTCTTGATATTAAACTTAAACATTTTAGAAAAACTGAAAAACGAAGCAATGAGAATTTTATTAAAATGTAACTGGTCAACTCACAAAAATAGAAATGCTGAAATTATTTATTGTACAAATAAAATAGTTGTAAAACCGCTGTTTCATTCATAATGTTACATCAACTGAAAATAAAATACTTAAACCGTTCGATTTAAGAAATTGTGAGTTACATCCATATAGCATTAGACAAGGTAGTCGTTTTCATAGAAGTTACCAATCTATTAGAGCAGGTCAGAAGTCATTAATAATGGCCTAATGCTACTTTAGTAACTTAATGCTACTTTAGTAACTTAAGCAAAAATAAATAAAATAAAGTTACTAAAGTAGCATTAAGTTCCTTACTAAATAAATAAAAAAAATTTATTCTAAAGATTGGTAATGTAGATAAATAAAAAATATAATTAGAAAAATAAATCTTTCCCTATGAGTGTTCTAACTCATGGCAACAATTACCATCAATCATTTTACAATAAAGGATAAGTAAACTAATTTACAATTTATGGATCTTCGATACACCACATCAATGCTAGTAAGATAACTTTCTATTGGCATTTCAAATTAGCTAGCGATTTTTGGGTAGGCAAATACGCATGCGCATAAAATTTCTGTGTCTGGATTCTTGTGTCTGAAAATCGGCAACCTCAACACAAATTAGGGTTGAGCTTTTATCGGGTTTTAAATTTACCAGTAAATTAGTAAAAATGAAGGAATTTACCGGTAAATGGTAATAAAATGGTACATTTAAAAAATAGAAATTCTTATGAAATAACATGCTTTTTTGACTCCTTAACATAATTTAGACATAGCTATGAATAAAACACAAAAACTGCAATAATTAAGATTAATTTTTTAACGAAAAATGAGCTTTAAGGAAGCACTAAGTGTTAAGTAGGTTATCACTCACTCATTCTGGATCGAATTTTTGTGACAAATAGTCCAGCAGAGAATGCTCTCTCCGAATTAACACTTGTGGGAGGGATAGTTTCCAGAGCATTGAATAACAGCTCAGGATTTGCAGTTCTTTTGCTGGTAGCTTCAAAGACCATTATTTCTTTTGGTATGGCCTTAAACCCATCATTTGAGTTATGTCTCTGCTTTTGGTGAATGTTCGATGGCCTCTTTCAAATCTTCCTGGAGAGAAAGTTGTTCTTCAGCCTCTTTTCGTCCTTTGCCTCTCTCTACTTGATCCAAAATTTCAATGTCTTTTGTGGGGAAAAGCCTTAAAAGCAACGACTTTGCAGTTTTTTGAAGAACAGTCTTAAAAGGCATGTTGAAAATTTCATGCTCTTCATCTCGTGAAGGCAGTCTGGTTTGGAAAATATCTGTACAGACTGACCAATTTATTGATCAGAAATTTGAAGATTCCCTCTGCTGTCAATAGGGTGCTATTTTTCCTGCAAAGAGCTTCAGCTGCTAACTTGACTGGTTCAAGGGCATCAACAATGTTGGTCAAGATGTCCAACTCTTGCTTTGTGCAAATGAGACTTGGAGAAATGTCTGCAAGAACAACTCCAATTTGTTCAATTATTTTTAGAAACTGTTGAATCATTGCCAAGAGGCTGTTCCAACTTGTTCGACAGTCCAAAATGAGAGCAACTTTTCGGCCGTTGTGTTTTTTAACTTCTTTTTGGAGCACATCATTTTGACTGGAGATTACCTGAACAACTTGGCAATCTTCCGAACTTTGATGATGACAGACTGGAAATGAACTTTGACCTTTGAGAGAGAAATGCTTTCATTGATTTCGTCATCAATGAATAAGGAATTTTCTTTCAGAACGATCTTTTTCATAATGTTTCTGGACTCCAGACATTTTTTTATGAAAACCATAATTATTTTATGTGTCAGTTGACTGACTAAAGTACTACTTCACTAGATAAATAATAGTATTGAATGAAAATGATTTAATAAAATTCAATAAAAAGTGAATAAAAAAAATAAACACGAACACTTTCTCTTAATTCACAAGATGCATTAGGTGGCATCAGACGCCATTTGTAATGGAAAAATTATTTAAAAAGTTCAAAATTTGTTTGTTTTGATATAAATATTTAATTAAAAGGGCAGAAGAAGCTTAAAACGCTTTTTTCTTAATTTTTACCATTTACCATCAAAATTTACCGGTAAATTAGTAAAAGAAATTTACCGGTAAATTAGTAAAAGAAATTTACCGGTAAAATGGTAAAGGCTCAACCATCAAAGTTTACCATTAAATTGGTAAAAAAAAATTTACCGGTAAAATGGTAAAAGCTCAAACCTAATTCAAATGTTAGTAAAAATCCTAATCCCCATTTGGAAACTTTATTTAATGCATCATATGACCGTTTTAAACTTTAAAAAACACGATTTTAAAACCTTAAAAAACACGAGTTGAAACCATTTTGAGGTTTTTTGAACACGTATTTAAAACATTAAAAAAAACTTGTGTTCGAAACCTCAAAAAAACACGTGTTAAACTCCAGTAAAACTTCCCGTGTTCTTGGTTTTCACTAGGATCTTAACAAACACGTGTTAATGCGGATTTTGATTCCGAGTTTAAAACCAGATGTGCCCGGTAATCAGAGTTGTTAGATGAAAGTTTGGAAAAGCTAGGGATAATGTCTTTTCAGGAAATCTACCTAGTTTAAGTAAGTTTTATATTGCACAACTAATATAAAATTTTATTAAGCAAATAGTTTTATAAATACTTATCTTAACACTTCAAATGCGGGTTCTTTAATTGATTACATTTTTACTATTTTAAAGTGTTTTTTTCCAAAAGAATCCAAGTCTGGTATTTCTGAATTTGAGTTTTAGCAACTTTAAATTAAATTGAAGAAAACAGTTAGTGGATCAGGGAAATCCACCTTTAAACATTGACAGACACTCTGTAACATGTAAACTTTAAGTTATATAAATAATATCAAATTTTGCAGATTTACTTTTACTTAAAAACTTTATTGCAGCAGTATCTATATAGTTTTAATTATAGCATTTTTTTATAAAGTTTAATAAATGAATAATAAGTTTTTGTCTATTAAACAGTGTTAAAAGATGATATTATAGAATGCCAAAGTGATTGAAGTGCTTCGCGTTGGTTTCAAATCCTTTTGTTTACACACTTAATTTTTTTTCTTTTCCAATTTTCTAGAATATAAAGTAAAACATTTTTAAAGGGGTATACATATTATATACATAACGTAGATAAAGATATTATATAACATAATATACGAAAGAGAGAATTTTTTAAAAAGTTTTTTAAAAGTTCTAAAAACGTTAGAAGATTTAAAAATTTCTAAAAAACATGATAACACCGTTAAAAATTAGTTGACCATAAGACAATATAGAGATACTTAAGTTAAAAATGTGCTTAGTTACGTCTCGCATTAAAGAGGCAACTTTTCTTTCCAATACAAAAAAGATTTTACATGCAAATTTAATTTTTGCTTTTAACGGGGTAAGAGTCCTATTAAATGTATTCTGAAATAGATTTTACACTTCATGGAATATTTACATATAGTACAAGTACTAATTTTAAGTAAACACCATAATAAGAAACTAAAAAACCAAACTAAAAAACAAAAACACAAAAAAACAAAAAAAAAAACACAAAAAACACACACACACAAAAAAACTAAAACAGTACAATACTTAAACGAAAAACTTTTGGAATAATAATTAAGTAAGAAGTTCGATAATTTAGGACATAATTCAAATTTCTTTTATACATCTATCTAGAATAAAGACTTTTATATTAAAATATAGCAAAAAAAGAGAAGTAGATTATAATAATATACAGTAACAACATTGTAAATAAGGTAGTAATATAAGTATCGGTAATAATAATAGGCAATAATAATAAAAACTTCAGTTATTGGTAATAATAATCCAAATAATAATAATACAAATGATAAAGATAATAATTCTAATAATAATAATAATAATGATAATAATAATAATAATAATAATAATAATACTAATGATAACAATAATATTAATAGTAATAATAACAACAATAGCAACAATAATAATAATAACAATATTGAAAAATAGCAGTATTTATAATAGTGAGAGTTGGAAATAGAATAATGATATTAATTTGAGAAAAAGTTAAGAAAGAGCAAGTATTAGTAGTAATAAATCAGCATTGAAATGAAGAAAGCAGTAGAAAAGAATTTTATAAAGGATCAACTATTAGTAGTTATAGACCAGCATTGAAGTGAATAAGGTCAAGATGGATAGTAGATAGTTAGCAGTAGAGTAGCTTAGAAATTAGGAAGAATACTTGTTTAATAAAAAATTAAATACACTGTATTTGAATTTGCAAAATGTAGGGAGAGATTTTAACTGTGAGGGGAGACTATTCCATGTGCATATGCTCTGATATTTAATCGATTCATGTCCATAACAAACAGTTCTATGTTTTGGTATAGATAATTTGAAGCTTTTAGCTGATCAAAGTTGGTAACGAGTATTTTTTTTATAAGTAAAAAAATCAGTAAATGGAGGAGGTAAGGTTTTAGGTTGCTGTTTCCAAACAAATAAACAGTTGGAGTGTTGAATAAGGTCTTTTAACTTAAGTATCATTGATAGGTAGTTGAGAATATTTGGGTCAGAGTTAAAATGCTGAAAATAGATTATTTTTAGGGCTTTATTATAAAGGTGAGATAATCTTTTAAGTGTTAGAGATTGAGTTTGTCCCTATATTTGACAAGCGTATCTAAGATGAGACTCAAAAACCACATGATATATGTTAAGAAGCGTTTCAAGATTAAGATAATGTTGAACTTTGGCCAACATACCATTGGACCTGCTTAGTTTCAGTGCTAAGTCTTGAAGATGGGATGCAAAACTTAAATTAGAATCAATTTTGATACCAAGATACTTGATAAAATTCACAGTATCTATTTTTTCACCACTTAATCTGATATTCAGGTGCTTTATAATTTTTGTTTGACTTGATTTAAAGAGAATAATTTCAGCTTTTTCGGAATTAAGTGATAATTTATTAGATAGAAGCCACTGGAGTAGATTCGCTTAGGCATGGTTAATATTTTTGTTTATCTTTTTAAGTGATTTGTTTTATAAAAGCAGATTGGTGTCATCAGCAAAGTGGTAAGCAGTGGATAAAGAGAAGAGAAAAGTAATGGTTCTAATACAGAGCCTTGTGGGACACCATTGGTTGATTTTATTAATTCAGATTCTATCCCATTAATAGAAACAAATTGAGTTCTATTTTAAAGATAAGAAGAAAACCATTGGAGTGTTGTGCTTCTAATACCATAGTACTCCAACTTTCTGATAAGAATGGAATGATCAACTGTATCAAAGGCTTTCTGTAGATCAACAAAAACACCACATGCAAACAATTTATTGTCCAAAGCTGTTCTAATTTTTTCAGTTATATCAATTAGTGCATGAGTTGTTGAATGATTGTTTCTAAACCCATACTGATTTTTATATAGACACTTGAATTTCTCCAGAAAGTTGTAAAGTCTATTATGCAGAGCTTTCTTAAATGGTTTGCTTATATTTGAGAGAAGAGAGGTTGGGCGATAATTAGAGTAATCCAGTAGAGAACCTTTTTTATGTATTGGTGTCACTTTAGCTATCTTAAGGAGATCTGGGAAAATTCCATTTCTAAATGAGTTATTCATAACTATGTATAGTGGCTTTGAGATTATGTTTGTAATAAGCTTAGGAATAAATGTGGGAAGGCTGTTTGGGCCCAGACTTTTTTTGTTTTGAAGTTTCATAATGAGACTCGATACCTCAACTTCAGTCACTGGCTTAAAGAAAAAAGAACATTCATTAGGATTTTTTAGAAAGTCTCTAAAATCATATTTAGAGATCATTTTTTTGTTTATTAGATTCTCTTGGATAGTAGCAAAGTAATTGTTAAAAATACTAGCAATTGTGGTTGGATTAGAGATGACTTTATCATTTATTTTGAGGTTGAAAGAGTTATTGTATATAGTAGGTCTGATTTTGATAATTTCTTTTATTCCTTTCCAAGTTCTCTTAATGCTGTTTAGGTTGTTGTTGAAAAAGGAAATGTAATATAGTTTTTTGGATTGTTTAAGTAAGTTGCTTATTTTATTTCTATATAACCTAAACTTATCAAAGAGTAGATTACTCGTATTAGTATTGTTTGATTTAACAAATTTTTTATAAATAACATTTTTGGTTGAGATGGATTTAAGAATACCAGCGGTTATCTATGGTTTAGATTTAAGTTTAATTTGTTTTTTTGTTAACACTTTGTATGGAGCATGCCTGTCTAGAACTTTTACGAATGTATTTAAAAAACTTATCATTGTTTTATTTAAATCGACGTCTTTTATTTGCACCTTCCAGTTTGTACTAGATATATCTTGTATAAAGGTGTCAGTATCAAAGTTTTTAAAGCATCTTCTAGAGATTTTTATATTTTTTTTTTTTTAGGTGTAATACCAGGAATACAGAGAAACTGAAATAGAAACTGTTAGATTGCCAGAGATTGTGTCAGGAGAATAGGAGTTTATAAAAATATTATCAATGAGAGTTTTGGTTTTTGTGGTTATACGTGTTGAAAGTATAATGGATGGAAGAAGCGAGCAAAAGCATAATGTTTGAAGATAATTAGAAACAATAGGAGATTCTCTATAATTGATTAAGTCCATGTTGAAATCACCCATTAATATAATGTTTTTTTTTTCCATAACTTAATTTCTCAAGTAAAGGTGTTAAATGGTTTGCAATGAATTGTTTTGGATCTAAAGTTGGATGACGATATATGCAGCCAATTAAAGTATTGGATTTTTGAGGGTTGATAGTTTCAACAAAAACTGATTCAAGAAATTTCGAGGCATAGATTATAACATCATCACGTACTACATAGTTATAATTAGAGCTTAGATAAAGAAGAGCCCCACCTTTTTTTGACTCAGTAGGGCAATGTTCAGTGTTAAATTCATTTATGGAAATATCAAATATATTTAAGTCTTTTATATATAAATTTGATTCAGTAATTCCTATCACCATAGGGGAAGTGTTAAGAGTGCCAATTAGGCTACGGAGATCGTCGATATGTTGTGGCAAGGAAGCAATATTGAGATGAAGATATATATCAGTATCAGGATTTAAAGAATTATTGAATTCAGTAACATCAACATATTTACAATTAATAGTTGGATTATATACATTATTCATATCTCTATATAGACTTTTTAGGTGAGCAGGTGACTCAAGAGATTTTAATAGCTTTAATGGAAGATTCTTGCATGAAAGTGTAAGTTTAAGTTCATGATCGGAAAGGGTACTAAATGGTATATTTTCAGAAATACAGTCAGAGCAATATCATTCTAAAGAATCATTGGAGATAATGTTATATGTATGCTTATTGATTAGATTGCACAGATTTTTTTTAATATCGCCATCCAACCCATGTTTACTAATGTAATTGCTGTACCAGTTGTGAGCCACCTGCGATAGCAAAGATTACCACATTTTCTGTTGACAAGTGAATGATTCAAGATACCTGATCCAAGACAAAAAACTAACTTGTAGCTTAGTGAAGCATCGCATGACATGACAGTCTTTAAATGTCAATTAATGGTTTTAATTAAAGGTTCAATCTGTCTAATCGGTTCAAACTTTAAATTGATTTTCTTTAGATAATAGTTTGCCTAGAGGCCCTCTAAATCCATCCTTGGAGTTTATAGTTTTACCAAGATTTGCAATAAGGTGTCTTAAAGGTAGCTCGTTGGTATGTAACATGCAAACTAATCAGAAACATTTTTTTCCAACAAGTTTCTCCAGTTGAGTTAATAATACGCCGTTGTTACCAGATTTAGTAATTGCATTTGTAGTATCTGATCCAATTACAATTACAATTTGATCAATTTCTCAAGGAATCATCCAGCTATAAAGACCAAGTGCAGCTTCTTTAACTTGTATGTTTGAACTCTTTGAAGGTGTGTAATGGGTCAAACTGCTTCCATCTGGTTCAGAAGTTACACTTATGTTCTCATGCTTTTCTGTTCTTCGACAATCAAAATTAGAGTAGAATCTTTTCCATCTGTAAATATGCCTTTGATAGGAGCTTCAACAATTAGTTTTTCTGAAAAAATTATAGTTTTAACCATAACCTCTTGTCTGGCTCTCCAAATTTTCTTAGGATCACATGCTAAACTAGCTATTATTAAAGTCAAGTCGTTTGATTTGATCAAATCTTGAAGGAAAGCAGATACAATGCTAGTGCTGTATTAGGGATCTTCATGTAATTTTGTTTAAAAGAAGCAAATGGGGAAGGTTATAGTTTGACTTTATTGGAGCTGTCTTTTGAGGATTTTTTATTACCATCTTTAACTTTTTCAGGAAAAGTTTCTTGATCTAATTCATGCCTTACTGATTCATAAACATTATCTTCGATATTTTCAACTTGAACCTGTGAATTAATATGATTTAATCAAATTTTTTCTTTTTCTAAAGAGGCAATATCTTTTATTTTACGTTTCACTGCTTTAACCTGTCTTACTGTTTCTTCCATGTCTAGTAGATATATTTGGTAGCCTGATTTTTTCATTAACCTTATCTCTTTGAGATCTGAGATATACTAAATTAGGTTGTGGCAACTTGAAAATCGCAAAACAAATAACAAGTACAAAGTAACTGTTCTATAATTCATAGATTACAACAACAAATGGACTTATTTAAAATTGAATAATTGAAAATTTAGAAGACACTCGCAAAGTTATGTTTATATTTTGTTGTAAAGATGCATTTTTAAACGCTTTTTTACGTATTTCAATCCGTTATTTAAATCATCAAATGTTTTTTAAAACTTTTTCTAACTATGGTATTGACGTAACACTTTTAAAGGTATTCGAAATACTATTTATGGTACTAATATTCAATCCTTGACTTAGCAACGTATACCAAACCGTTTTTTAAAGTTATTTATAAAAGTGATATTTTTTTATAGCTTTATAAAGTAAACAAAAGGTATAGTTTTTTCTACATGTTTTTAATTATTTTTCTATCTCTTACTAAAAATATTGAAGGTCGGTGCGGGATGACTCCCTAGACAGCTTTTTTTATTATGACATTACGTAAGACTTAAGTTGAAGAACATTAATTAAAAGAAAGATTTAGAGTTAAACCCGACTAAGTTTATTACACCTGACAAAGTTCTTTATAACATTAAATGGAAGTTTATCGTTTATTAACTCTGCTTGTTACGTTTAATAAGTCTGCCGATAGCGTTTATTAAAGTCTGCTTAGTGATGTTATTTAGGCGGGAAATTTCCTGTTTTGAGGAAAAATCAATCACTAAAAACACAGTAAGGGATAATTACATTTTACAGGAAAAATTATTGAAATAAAATAAAACTGAAAATTTAACCCTTTACAGGTCAGGGTTGCCGTATGGCAACAAATAGTTTAAGGTTATTTTAATTCTATAATTTTTTAACTAGCCCGGATGTTCTTGGTTTAATACAGTATTTAGACTATGCTAACGCAATTAGTAAACAAAGATTGCAGTTTAGTGGCATTTTTTATGAGAACCAATGCCTAGATTGTCGCCACATTTTTTGGAATAAAATGGGTAACTATTTCAGGCCATCAAGTGGTGTCAGAACTTTTAGTTGATTATTATATTTATAGTGAATGTTAATTATAAGAAGTTACTCTGTATTTTTACATCATTTGTTTTTTATAAGCTTTGACTCTATGATGCATAACTTTATAAAAATTATTTTGTTGCCATACGGCAACTTTGTCCAGTCATGGATATATTTTGTATCAAATCTTATTTTAGATATACTTTAGTTTTCTACTTTAGTTTTCTATTATAAGGGAAGTTTAATCCAATATCATTTGTATGCTCATTATATTGCCTCTCTCTCTTTTTGTCGTGTGTATATAAATATATATATATAATATATATAATATATATATTATATATATTATATATATTATATATATTATATATATTATATATATATATATATATATATATATATATATATATATATATATATATATATATATACACATACATATGTAGTGCTAGTAGATAATTTCATTTATATAGACTAAATAAATCAAAAATAAAAAAGAAATTAACTACGAAAATTGTTGTTATGGAAAGACAACGTTATCAAAAAACCCGATACACAGTTCAGGATGTTGTGAACTTTGTACTTGAGCCTGGTTCTGAATCAGATTTGTCAGAACTCTCCGAATCCTCTGATGATGAAAACGAAGTTCGACAACCTATTATTGATTGTGATGATGAAGAAGAAACTGATAATGAAAAAATTTGTCCAGGTAAAGATCAAGATATATCAAATTTTGAGCGAGTAAGCAAAAAAAAAAAACCACACGAGTTTCGGTGGCGATCTACAAAGCCTCAACCAATCAGTGCAGAATTTATGGGAGAAAATTTTGCATTAGCCCCCGATAATTTTACTGAACTTACACCTTTTGATTATTTTTCCCAGTTCTGGACAAAAGAAATAACAGAATTAATTGTAGAACAAACAAATCTTTATAGTACTCAACTTTCTGGTAAGTCAATAATTACAAGTATTAATGAAATGGAACAGTTTATGGGAATGCAAATGTTAATGGGTATTTTAAAGCTGCCAAACTATCCTTTGTACTGGATGAATGAAATCAGAATTAATACAATTGCTGACGTAATGCCAATTAATAGGTATAAAGCCTTAAGAAGATATCTTCATGTAGTTGACAATTCCAAAAAAGATGAAGCAGATAATAAGAATGATAAACTTTTCAAAATTAGACCCATATTAGAGATGGTACGGGATAATTGTCTCAAAATAGAGCCAGAACCAGTACATTCTATTGATGAGCAAATTATACATGCAAAAACAAAACATAGTGGCATTCGCCAATATAATCCGAAAAAGCCTCATAAATGGGGTTTTAAAATGTTTGTTCGATCGGGCTCAAGTGGGATCATTTATGATTTTTTTTTGTATTGTGGCGCCAAAAGCAGTGGAAGAGAAAATTGTTCTGCAGAGAATGTTGTTTTGAGATTAGCTGAACAAATACCTAAAAATTTAAACTTTAAGTTGTGTTTTGATAATTGGTTCTGTACTCTTTCTCTTTGTCTCAAACTTAAAGAAATAGACATACTGACAACTGCAACTATTCGTACAAATCGAATTGCAAAGTGCCCACTGCTTTCCGAGAAAGATTTAAAAAAACAAGGTCAGGGATCCTTTTTTTATAAAATAGATGCAAACTCTGGTCTTTTGCTACTTAGATGGTTTGATAACAAATGTGTTCATATGACCTCAACATATTGTTCGGCTAATGCATCTGATAATGTCAAACGATGGGATCAAAAAAATAGGAAATATATTCAAGTACCTTGTCCAGAAGTTGTAAAAGAATACAATTCTGGAATGGGTGGTGTTGACTTGGCTGACATGCTTATTAGCTTATATCGAATACCCATGAAAACAAAAAGATGGTACTTACGTGTACTAGTTCATTGCATGGATATATGTAAGATAAATGCTTGGTTGCTGTATAGAAGACATGCTAACCAGTTGAATATTTCTCAGCGTAGCCAACTTAACCTCCTTCAATTTAGCAGTCAAATTGCTAACGCTTTAATAATGAAAAGTAAACGAGTTGACAGACCTATTGGCCGACCGATAAAAAAATTATCAACTAATTCAGATTTAACTGAAACACGAGGTCGCAAAGTTCAGGTACCAACACCCCAAAATGATATACGATATGATGAATTTGGACACTGGCCAAATCCTCAAACTAACAAAAACTAATGTCGATTGTGCAAAAAAACCATTCATATTTCTTGCTTAAAATGCAAAGTTTTTTTATGTTTAAGCAATGAAAGAAATTTCATAGAAAGTAGGAACTTCTTTTGGAAACTAATTTTAAAGTAAACTAGTGATGACTTATTTTTTATATTGGCTAGTTATTGTTATTTAACTAAAAATAATAATTTAATTTTATACCCTAACCGGTCAAAGTTGCCATATGGCAACAAAAAATATCTCAAAAACTACTTATGTCAGCAAAAAAAAAATTATTGATTATTACTTAGATACACAAAATGTATCTTTAAATAAAAAATAAAATTTTTTCTTCTATTTGTTCTAGTACTGACCTGTAAAGGGTTAAGGAAATTAATGAGAATTATTTAAATAATCTGAGATACTATTATAAATCTAAGTGAAACCACTGTGATTAGTGTATTTGTTTAGTATCTGTTTAAAAAACCGGATAAGAAATCCCATCAATTCGCAGTTTACCGACTATTTGATCAGCCGAAAAATTTGTTGATTAGATACGGTTATATTAGATTCTATTGGAATTGGTTTGATCGATTCACTTAAAATTCCTGAAAGCCTGCCAGGTTTATATGTTAAAGGGCATGGTTATGTACCACTACCACTATACGGAGAAAGTGCGGAAAGTCTTATCAAAGTTTGCACGCAGGCATCATATGGTATTTTAGTTATCCTCCTCTGGCTAATTGCAACACAGAGGCCTCACTACCAAGCCTGCAAAGACTAGTTCAGCTTCAAAAGGAGCGTCCATAACCCGCTCTACGGATCGCGAGAGTAAGGTGAGTTTAAGAAGAGCGAAGATATATTAGAGTTAATGATAGAAGTCGTGTAAAAAGATAGAATAGAGAAAGCGGACGGGATTGCACACGATATTAGGAGGTGCAATTCGTACTGTTACTTAGGACATTTTAAATTCTGTATGTTGTACGGTCATCTTGTTTTCAAAAAATATAAATTGTACAAATTTTCAAGTAACAGAAAAATATTTATTAATACATAATTCTCAAAATTTATATTAAAGTTGATTATTTATAAGGACTTTTAAGATTTGTTTATTTATACTTAAGAATATATCTAATTTGTAGACCATTAAATTTGTTATTTTTAACATTCGTCCAAATTAACAATTATTACTAATTGTATAAGTACTATTATTATTTTTATACATAGTTGTTGTTATAGTGGTTATTTAAGGATTTATAAACTATAAGTTTCTATAACTAAAAAAACTAAAGTCTTAAAGACACTGAATTAGGCTATAGTACAGACAAACATTAAAGTTATTATAAAAAAAATATTTATTTGCGAGGCCTAAGCAAAGCCATAGGTCGGGTTTGAAAGAAAAATTAATAATGAGGGATATTTTGATTGAAAAAGGGTAATTTTGATTTGGTGGTAGGGAATTTCTCCTACTATCACTGACACATTTATTATGTATCTATATATATATAACTGAACTTAATTGTACTTAATAAACCTAATTTGTTGTTTTGTTCGACTAATTCTGAAGCTCGAAATGATGTCAAACGTATTCATGCATAGTACATTTATAAATCACGACCTTTTTCTCAATTGTTTCAACCGTCATTGGTTAGCTCCTAATAAACTGATTTGATATGCTACAGTAATGCTCCACTTGACTTTTGCTATCAGTTTATTAATAGGACAGTAAATTGCTGTTAGTTTCTGTTTTTTTGCTGGTTCTATGCGCAGACCTGCACGACACCAGCAAGTTTTGCATAACGGACACATGTATTCAATTAAGTTTCGATCAGTTGTGGCCTCGAACAGACTTATGACTGATCTGTTTTGGCAAGTAGAAGGTTGCAGACACAATATCTCAATGGTTGCCTTGTCAAATCTGTATAACTTTTGATATAAAGATAGCGCGAGACGAAATGGAGATCCTTTATGTTTTTATTGAGTATATAGTATATCACTTATGAATTCTAGTAGCTTATCTTCAAACTCCTTACAGTAATCATTTTGCATTAAATCCTGTTCAAAGGCAATTTAAGCGGTGGAAAGTATGATTGTATGTGAAATGGATTTTTGTAGTAATTATTAACTAATTAGCATTTTTAGATTTCAAAAAAATTAATAAAAGTATAATTAAGTGCAGTTGGAAAAATGTTTTGAATTTGTGCATATTAACCAATTATTTACCAATTATTAATAACCAATGCTCACGTTATTATTATTAACCAATGCTTATACCCAGTGGGCACGCGAACGTCCATAGTACGTCCAAAACGGTCCGTTCAGACGTCCTTTGGACGTATCGAATAAAAAGACTTTCGTCCGTCTATTTTAGACGTTTAAAGTACGTTCGAGGACGTTCAAGACGGTCCGTTCAAAAGTCAATATACGTCCAAATTTTGGACGTAAAAATACGTCCAAAACGGTCCGTTCGGTTATGTAAGATAATGTCCTTTAATAAGAGGACATTATCTATCATAACCCTAACATCGATATGATATTAACTCCCGCGTGTTATTAACTCCTGCTTGTTCTCCCTAAATCAGTCGATGCGTGTACTACTCCATGCTTATTCTCTCTATATCAGTCGATATATGTAAACTCCGTTTTGCTAATCCGTATAGAAATAGATTATTGAAACAAAAATAAATTAAGTAATTAAAAGAGCCAACAAAAAAATATAAAGACAGTATGAAACATATAAAGACAGTATAAAGCATTAAATAAATAGTAATAAAATTCTGAATTATGAAAGCAATAAATATTCTGATCTATAAAGTTGAGCTTTTACGGTTTTTTAAAAAACTTTCCGCTAAAAAACCTTCGTCCATCATGCAATATTGACAAAAAATTCTGAATGTTGTGGTTAGAATCACCTTAGGAATAACATGTTGGCGTAAGACGCTTTCTATAGAAGTATATGTTTCCTTGCGTTTACATATATATACATATATACATTTATATATATATATATATATATATATATATATATATATATATATATATATATATATATATATATGTATATATATATATATATATATATATATATATATTTATTTATTTATTGGCAAAAAAGCTAACGTAAACTTTAGTCCATAAAGAAGCCCATCCTTGTAGAACGTAACAAATCAAGTTTTGATTTGAAACTGTTTAGGGAAGTGACTGTTACAGTATTTTTTATCAAGTGAGTTCCAGCGGTTGACAACACGTTCCGAGAAGAAGTTTTGTCGTACCACAGTTTTGAATCTATACTTAACAAGTGTTAGTGAGTGATCTCTTGTTCTTTTGTTTGTGACTAATTCAAAAAAAATTTTATATAAAACAATAGAATACCCATGCAACATCTTGAACACTTCTAAAATCCGATCTCTTTCTTCGTTCTTCAAGTCTCTATAGACCTAGTTTAGACATTCTGTCTGCATAGGATATATGTGACAAAGTGAATGAAGCTCAAGATATATAAATTTTGGCTAGAATAAAGTAATTATATAATAAGCAAAGTTAATTATAAGCAAATTACTAGGAACGTCATCCTCCTCATCTAAATATTGAAATTTTGTTTTCATTCCAGCATGCTTAAGTTTTAGACTAGCCAATTTTTCTTTATTGATAATTTCAAACTTTTTCGAAACTAATAAATGAAAAATTATTAACCTACATTTACTGTAAATATATGCAAATATATGTATATATATATATATATATATATATATATAAATATATATGTATATATATATATGTATATGTATATATATATATATATATATATATATATATACAAAATAAAGAATATTATAATAAAG
The DNA here is from genome assembly GCF_038396675.1 of Hydra vulgaris. Classification (NCBI taxonomy): domain Eukaryota; kingdom Metazoa; phylum Cnidaria; class Hydrozoa; order Anthoathecata; family Hydridae; genus Hydra; species Hydra vulgaris. The sequence goes on along the minus strand of NC_088923.1, from coordinate 44,381,432 downwards.
TATATATATATATATATAATAAAGTATATATATATATATAATAAAGTATATATATATATATATATATATATATATAAATATATATACATACATATAAATGCAGGATTGGAAACTAAGTTTTTGCCGACTTACGAGAATCACGAAACATAAAACAAGAAATTTATTAATTATCCTCTCTAAGGAATTCGAAATAGTTACCATCACTCTCAATACATCTTCGCCATCTGTCTGGCAGCTTGGCAATGCCAGTTGCGAAAAATTCAGGGGGCTTTGCATTGATCCAGAGCTGAACATCCTGCATAATCTCGGCAGCATTGTTGAACATTTTCCCCTTCAAAGCCCATTTTATGGGTAAAAATAAATAAAAATCTGACGGTGCCAGGTCCTGGGAGTATGGAGGATGTAGTAAAAGTTTTAGACCAATTTCGTGCAACTTGCTGGTGGTGACTGCAGCTGAATGAAGGCGGGCATTGTCTTGCTGGAGGAATACACTTCCATCTGTTGTCCGTCGTCTTCTTTCCCTCCAGAGTGCACCCTTCAGCTTATCTAGGAGGTGACTGTAGTAAATTGCGGTGATTGTTTCACCTCGTGGTAGGATGTCAATGAGAATAATTCCTTTACTGTCTTAAAATACGGTAGCTAAGTGCTTTTTTGTTGTCAAAGTTTGTCGCACCTCAGTAACTGGGTCATCTCCTGCACCCACCCACGATCTGTGAGTATGAGTGCCAGTGTTCTCCCAGTATATCCATACCTCGTCAACGGTTACAAGGCCAGGTAAGAAATTGTGCTTCTCATATATCTCTAACAGCTGACTGCAAATTTCCACTCTTTTAGCTTTGGCAGATTCAGTCAATTCATAAGTAGCCCAAATGTTCCTCAAATAGCGTTTACCCATTTGCAGTAGATTTTTTCTGACTGCTGCGTGGCTGACGTGGAGGTGCTCGGCAATGAACCTTGTGGTTGCATGACGATTCTCTTGCAGATCATTTACATCAATCTTCTGGTCCAGTTCAAGGGATGGACGACCAGTGCGTTCATCACGTTTAACATCGTAAACACCCTCTCGAAATTTTAATACCCAGTTGTTTTCCTAATTATATTCTCGATGTCTTCTCTGTTAAAATTCATTAATTAAAAATTAAAAAACGTAAAACAATACCCTTGGCAATAAATTCCTATAAAACAAATATGTTCATTTTTTTATTTTCACAATAAATAAATACCAGAATATTATTTATTTACATTTATTAAGTGCAATTATAGAGTTAGAATATTCTATGAATACATAGAAACACAAACGATTTACTTCTCTCACATAAACACATAGATATAACAAATTATAACTCGGCAAAAACTTAGATTCCTACCCTGTATATATATATATATATATATATATATATATATATATATATATATATATATATATATATTAGGCCATCCCATAATTTTTTTTTGACAACCAAGTTACATGCGGAGTCGCTAATGAGTGGCGTAGAGGTCATATTTATAAGTCAAATTTTTTTATTTTTTAGTTTTTCCTGTTAGAAGTATTCGCGCCGGTCGTTCGAAGTTACGCACTAGGCAATTTATGACCAAAATTGAGCAGTTTTCAACACAACGGCGCGAATCAATTCTGGTGTCGAATCCAGTTAATTTTTTCATTTATATTCTCTTCATGTGTTCTCATACCAAACACTGTGCTTTTCGAGTTAAAAAATACACAATGCCTACCGTTCACTGATTTTGATAGAAAAATCAACATTTGTGTTATTTCAAAGTGCTTTTTTGTTGATCTATGAGGTCATTTTCAGTCATGGTGCAATTTTTTTTTTTTTTTTACTTCTTATTGGTATCAAATGATGTTTTTAAAAAAATTACTTTTATTGGAACCTAAGATTAAACAAAGCCAAACTTAAAATGGTTACCCCTAAAAGATTTGTTATAGGACTTTAAATATTTTGCTGTAGATTTAACTAGATCAAAATGTGTTGATATATTTCAGAAAATATCTACTTAGTTTTTGTGTGTGTTATTTTAAATTCTCATTAAATTTTAAGTGCTCATCACAGAGCACCGCGGGAAAATTTTTTACTAGTAAATGTCGTTTATATGACTAAACCGGCATCAATCCTCGGACCTCCGATATTAAAGTAAGAACTCTAAGTACTGCCATAGCTGCTATTATATTTATTATATATATAATAAATTCTTTCCTTTAAGACACATATCTCTAAAAATCACATAATTTAGTTTTTTTTTAAATACATTTTCAAGGTTTAGAGTCTACAGTAAGGTAATTCTAATTATTAGAGATATTGGAAAGGTTTTGAATTATTAACTCACAGCTAGTAGCGAGGGAGCAGGCGTTGTAACTGACTCCTTGTATCCATTCTTCGTCTTTTTAAATGGCTTTTTCCAAGAGTTTTTCATTTGGAGAAGGTTCTGAAGTTTTTCCTCGCTCTTCGCACGCTCTACATTATCTTGAATGAGTTTTACTGCACGTTCTGATGAGTCGTTAACAACTTCGACAGATTTTACGAAGCTTTGAAACTCATTGTATCCTGGAAATTCTTTCCAAAAAATCTGAGGGAGTTTTATCCATAGACATTTTTCAGAAGTATGACCTAGGATATCAAAAATTAACCAGGAATCTGGCGAAATATATGATATAAGACCTGGTGGTTGATCTATATCAAACAAAAAACTGCTATCAGAAAGGATTTTAGTTTTGGTTCTAACCGTTCCTACATTTTTAATGCCACTCCGTTGGGTTGAATAAAGAACTTTTGCCATCTTTTCCATTTCGATAAAGTGATCTTTATTAGAACATGCTAGCGCCAGCACCACGGTTGATGGATCCAAATACCACACATGGTTTCGCCATGATTTTAATACCACTTCTGCGGCAGGCTCATACGCATTGTAATGGCACATCTGCCAATAGTTTCGTTGATCCTAAGAGTGTGAGTTAAAAATAATGCAATACAGATAGTAAGGTTGATAATGACACGTCTAACATCTAATGTAATAAGTGTCATTTATTTATGTCATTATTCTAAAACAATTTAGTTGGTATTTTTTTGAAACAAATTATTCTTAAATTATGAGACTAATATAAAAGTATTTAGGAAATTAAGTTTTACTTCAAAAGCTGCAGAATCAGAAAACTCGCAGGTCAAAAACCACGATGCCTAGAAAAGAGAAATGTATTCAGCCATTATGTTGATCTCTTTGACAATTTTAATCACTCAGAAAAAGAACCTGTTTGATCTTAGGGAGAAGCAAATTGAATTTCATACAGTACAATGCCTTTGCCATGAACCTGGCGTGTGAAATAGCTCCGGTTTTGTGAATTTTATACCTAACTGTCTGATCTTCTTCAAGGAACTTAACTACAAGCTCGGCCAGTTCACAATAATCTTTGCGCTTCTCAAAAGTCTAAATGTATATAATTTACAACTTAATTAAAAACTTTTATGTTTCTTTTTTCTATTTTTATAGTTGGTATATATATTTGGTATAAAGTTGTTTTAAAGTAATATATTTCTTTATTTTAACCTTACCTGACTATTTCTTAACTTGTTTTTATCTATCAGGTCCTTGCAAGTTTTTAGCGCCAATAGAGCCTGCTTCTCCAACCAGGTACCCTTAACATTCTGGTGATTAAATTTCAACAGCATCTTCTCGTTGTTTGCATCAATACCATGCCAGTTCTGCTTTAGAGATTTAAATAGTTGATTCTCTGGTCCAACAGATTTGTTTACTGCAACTTCATTGCAAAAGTGTTTTATATAGAGCTCTCCTACATAATGGCGGCAGGCTAACAAGAGCAATGGTCGGCCATGAAAAATAGCTAATCTTGCACAAGCTCCTTTTAAATAGCCAGTGTTTGAAGCAGTCGTATCAAAACAAACTCCGTGGATGAACTGCCCTAGATCAAAAGAATCTAATAGATTTTGAATTGCTGTGAACTGAGCCTCACGACTGCCGTGTTCCAACCCTGGAGCGCCTAACAGATGGGACTGATTGTCATGCCTTATAAGCACACAAATTCGGTCTTTTGTCTCATCTATGCTACCCGTATAATCTTTGATAATTTTGCTAACAAAATGCACAATGATGGGTTTGCCGCTCGTCTTAACCATTCTGGTTATGTTTGCTCTAAGAACACCAGCATCATTTCTTATTATTGTATCAAAAATCCTGTGAGTTGAGCTGTGGGATAATGTTACATTTTCTATATCTCCACCGGCATTGCAAAGAAAAAAAGAGATAAGTGCTGTTGCCTGGTTAGTAGATATTCCCATCCCAATAGCAGTTCTGGCAGTTTTTAAAAAAATGTCTTTTGGTATCTTTAGAGTCATATTTTTAACTGTATTCTTCTTTGATGCGTTACCAATCTTAAAATCATCTTCGGAACATGTATCATTAGGGTCATCAGTAATCATTTCACTTTCAGAGGAAAATCCGGAGAAATCATAGAAAGCTTTTTTTACTATACCAGAGGTTTTAGAGTTATTTCTTGATGCAGATCTATTACTAACATCTACAAACCGACCGTCCAACGCTCCAATCACCATCTTTATGCAACTTAGCTGGTCCCGTATGAAGGTTAAATCTTCAATCTTATCTGCTTCCAGTCTTAGCCTATCAGTCTTTAAACTACGTTCAAGAAGCGTAATGACTTCTCCAGCCCAAAATAATCCTTTAAATTTAATTTTATTAGGTAAGAACAAGAAAAAGTAAACTATTTACTTCACAATAAATTAGCTTAGTACTGGCTGTTTGACAAGAAAATCTTAACATTTATTATTTATCCCCTACCTGTCATTGATTTCTCAAGTTTATTTCTTGTCTCAAGATAACCAATTCCAATTTTTTTCTGGGATTTCTTCAATGCTATGTACTTTTCTACATACTTCTTGACATGATACATCATCCTTTTGTCACTGATGACTTTGAAGCCAGTTTTTCTCCAAGGAATTAAGATTCCGGAAAGGATACAACTGACATTGCAAAATTCATTGTTTGTTATGCATTTTAATCTATGAAGAACTTCCGTAAATTAAAAACATAACTTATTAAATTACCTTTACTATATTTTATATAAAACATGAAATAACGTTCTTATCTATTGATTTCTAAAGCTAAAAGCTTACTTGAAAGTTTTGGACATTAAAGGACAAGCGACGAGATCCTTCAGTGCTTTCTTTGGAAATTGTTCTCTTAAAAATAAGTAGCGTTGGATAACGTGAATCCTTAGGGGCAGCTGGTTTGTTTCCATTCTATCCAGAGTGACGTTAACTAGGAACATGTTCTTGCGACTCGATCTTCTTTTTTTTAACCCCTTCTTGGGACAGGGATACACCTCAGATACTTTTGTTGTCATAGCTAGCTTTAAAACAAAATTTCATAATGTTACTCATTGATCATAATGTTAATCACTATAAACATTTTCATAATTTGTATGAAGTTTAAAATTTTTTAAAAGTTTATTTAAAATATTATAAATGTTTAAATAACCTAATTCATTTAACTATAATTATAAAATATAACATGCATTATTATGTTATGTTGTTATAATAAACTTACTTGAGGTGGTAATATTAGTTTTTTTAAAATTAAAAATTGTTAAGTAGCTCGATAAAAAAATTGTTTTCTTAACTGCGCTTTTTTTAAATATTACCCGATTTTTGCGTTTCTAAAGTACCACCTGGTAGCAAATATGATAATAATAAAAATGCGCACAATCGGTATGGATAAAAAACCTTCCATTCTTTGTATTGACGCAGTTAAATTGTTAAAGGTTTATAAATTTCTGTTTGCGCTAATCATTTGAAACTGCCCATAAAAACTCAAAAAATGTAAAAAAGTTAAACTTTAAACGAAAGGCGCGAGAATAAATACTCATCCAGAAAGAAAAAAAAAAAAATTCATTAACAAACCAATATCTTAGAAACATTTTGAGACACTCCGTGAAATAAAATTCGTTCATGAGGGTCAAAATGGGATGGCCTAATATATATATATATATATATATATATATATATATATATATATATATATATATATATATATATATATATATATATATATATATGTATATATATATATATATGTATATATATATATGTATATATATATTTATATACATATATATAATAGTTTGTTTACCTTCATAACCTATTTATGTGCTAATGAAACTTAATTTATGTGCTAATAAAACTCAAAATATCTACATCTTGACAGGCTATATAATAGACAAAGTTTAATATAAACAACTTACTAGGAACGTCATCCTCCTCATCTAATTATTGAAATTCTGTTTTCATTCCACCAAGCTTAAGTTTTGGACTAGCTAATCTTTCTTTATCGATAATTTTAAACTTTTATATATATATATATATATATACATATATATATATATATATATATATATATATATGTATATATATATGTATGTATGTATATATATATTAATGTGTCAGTTCTTGACTGAACTATTGATTAAACCATAAATATCTTTCTAGGTACATCATCATCCTCATCTTCTGTTTGAAACATTAACATCGCGTGGCAACTTTCATAGCTACCAGCTTCAAGAATATACTATATATATATCCTTATTTTGGCAAAATTTTAAACATATGTATATATATATATATATATATATATATATATATGATATATATGTATATATATATATATATATATATATATATATATATCAGTTTTAACTCTTGCCAACCAACCTCAGGTTCTGCACATTCAGATAGATAAATGCCAACAGTTTTCCGTCCTCGTGGTGAATAAAACAATACTTTTACATGGGTCAACCCATTGGGAAGGCACAAAAGTTTTTTTATCTGCCCCACCCTCTTTAATAACAATTGTGCTACACAATCTGAAATAAAAGAAAGTTGAATTTTCTAGATGGAACACACTTCATAGGCACAAAAAACTAACTTTTTTTAAGTAATAACTGTATACTTAACAAAATTATTTATAACAGTTATATCAGATAAATTTAGTTCTTAGAAATGAATGGTTCCTAAATTTTTTTAGAGAAGTACACTATTCATGGCCACAAACTAATTTATTTAATTACAAGTATAACATTAAAATTTAACATCATTCCATAATGAGATAACTATATGATCATTTTTAAATGGTAAAAGCTAACATTTCCGCAATAATTTTTCTTTGGTGATAATTGCGACTCATACAAATATAGTTTGCCTTAATACAATAAATATTAAAAGTCTTAGACTCACAAAATCGTGAAAAAATTGTCAAATCTTTCCTTCTCTAAAAAATCTCAAACTATATTACCATTAATCAAAATTTCTTTTACAAAAATTACATGACTTTCTGTCAAAAAGCATAAATTTTTAGATATGTCAATTTTTGTAATAGTTCTTTCTTGACACAAAACAATGCCCTTTGATTCACTGAGACGTTTGGAGATTTCTATTAGAGGATTATTTCTTCCTCTAACTAAATGTTTCAGCATTTGTAAATAATTTTCAAACTGAAAACAGGAAAAAAAATCTAAAGGTGCGTCAAAATGATCATCATCAGCAATATAATTGAGACTGTGAATATTGTATACTCAAAAAGCGTCACCATAATGTTCATGACAATTTGAGACAAAGTAAAGTAGAAGTTGTCTTGCGGAAGTTAAAAATATCCTTCTCGTCTCATTGTCTTTACAAAGCCTACAGATGGATAATACTAAACTCAAGAAGTGTTTGTACGCCTTATGATCAAGAATACCCTTTAAAACAACTATTTAAACATACAATAAAAACATTCTAAACTCCGAAGCTTTCCATCTATTTAACTCAATTAATGACCTAGGTTGACGTGCAAATTCAGTTGGTAATTTGCCATTTAAATTAGTGAGCAGGCAAGAAATTTGACCAATCAAAGAAGCAGACAAACGTCCCCTTAAAATTATTTTATATGCACCTTTAAAATAATAAAGAATACGACACATGGCTTCCAAAATGAAGTTGGTGTTTCAATAAAAAATCGTATTGCTTTTTACAATTCAAAATTAAATGTTACTCAAAACAAATACTGAATTGAAAGCTGGAATTTACTTTTAGGCTGACAGCTTTGGTCAGTGTCACCATCACTCATCGACTCCTTTATATAGCGTTCATAGTATATGACTCCTTTATATAGCGTTCATAGTATGAATCTTTAATAAGGATTGCCATTAAAATTTTTAAAAAAGTCATTTTAACATATCCTTTTTAACTTTTGATTAAATAAGTAAAAACTTATTTATTCATGAAAACCTATGAGTTTATCAAGCTAACCTTTTGTAGGAAAAACATGTTGTTGTTTCAATGATCGTTTGTGATCCATATCTAGATCTATAAAAAAAATTTTGAACTTTAATAAAAACTAACTGTTAAGCATATAAATAAAAAGGTATACATATATATATATATATATGTATATATTTATATAAAAATATTTATACATATGTATATATATGCAAATAAATATACACATAATATGTATATGTATATATATATATTATATTTATATATTATAAATATATGCATATATATACATACATAACAAAATACTTTTTAATAATTTTCATATACTTTAACAATAGCTATATCTATTAAATATATAAATAAATAGCTATTTATATATATATACATACATTTATATATATATACATATATATATATATATATATATATATATATATATATATATATATATATATTTATACATGTATATATATATATATATATATATATATATATATATATATATATATATATGTGTATACATATAAATATTTATATATATGTATATATATACACATAAATATTTATATATATACATATAAATATTTATATATATGTATATATACACATAAATATACACATAATATGTATATATATGTAATATGTAAATATATATATATATATATATATATTATATTTATATATTATAAATATATGTATATATTTACATACATATCAAAATACTTTTTAATAATTTTCATATACTTTAACAATAGCTATGTCTACTAAATATATAAATAAAAAGCTATTTATATATATATATATATTTATATATATATATATATATATATATATATATATATATACATAATACTTTTATACATATTTTATGTAAAAGTATATATTTTAAATGTATATGTTTTACATATATATATATATATATATATATATATATATACATAATACTTTTATACATATTTTATGTAAAAGTATATATTATAAATGTATATGTTTTACATATATATATATATATATATATATATATATATATATATATATATATATATATATATATATATATATATATATATGTGTGTGTATATTATATATAAATATATTAATGTGTATTTATATATATATACATTTATATACTTATATATATATATATATACATATATATTTATATATATATATATATATATTTATATATACTATAATTGTATGTATTCCACACATATACATATGTATATATCTATAATATGTAAATATATATATATATATATATATATATATATATATATATATATATATATATATATATATATATATATATGTAAGTATGTTATATATATATTTATATATATATGTATTATATATATATATATATATATATATATATATATATATATATATATATATATATATATATATATGTAATATATATATATATATTTATATTATATTTTCATAGTATTACATATAAATATATATGTATATATATATAAATATATATGTTTTAGATGCATATATATATATATATGTACGTTATATATATATATGTATTATATATATATATATATATATATATATATATACATTATTGTTCCTGGCTGCTTTTTATCTTCATGCATCTTCAAGATCTAAGAATTTAAAAAAGAAACACATCCATGATGCTTGTAATTTACATCGTCGTCTGCAGCATAGCATACAGCTCCTAAAACAACATTTTTATGTTTTAAGGCAGTGCGAAGTGGTTTGATACCACCCTCAACACTTTGCAGTTACATTAAAAATTCTTTAAATAACTTATCTTCTTCAGATGAAGTCATGTAATACTTATCTTCACTATCATCAAACATTCGACTCATCAGAAACAGTTGCATCTTTTCCTTTTTTGCATCTGCAACATTAAAGTGATTTTTTTTTTTAACTTCAACATAAAAATTATTGCTCGATTTAGGGAGCCTTTTATCTAAATATTGCAAACTTAGCCAGTCTTGATTTTCATTGTTTAAATCACTACTCATGAAACTATTGTAGGTATGAATTGCTCTATTAAAGTTATTTTTAAACAAATTATGTTAAGCCAAAGATTCAAAAGAATTTTTATAATTTAAGCTCATATCTGAATTCTAATCGAAGAATGTTTTCAGAAAGGGCCTTGAAAACAGTATTGCTGTTTTTCATTCGTGTTTTGACTTTAAGCCAAGTTATTGCCTTAAGATGGTTATTAATTCTCCTAACTCTTTGGAACAATGTAAAAAACCACACACAGTATTTTTATAATTACTGATTTGAACACCTTTTAGAAAGAGAAAGTACTTTTCTCTAAAGATTTAAATCAAAGTTAATCCTTGCGCTCTTAGCTTTCAAGTCATCTGAATTATGTTTTTTAGACATTTATCAAATTCATATAGCGCGGTTTGTTTGAAAAAAAATAAAATGGAAGCGATGTTAGTACAACAAAACTTTTAAAAGTGTTCTTTAAATGTAAATGGTTTTGCTGATATCAAATGTCCAATCTATTTTATTAAATATAGTGGTTTAAGTTTAAAGTTCCATTATGATAAAAAATATTGATTTAAAGTTTTTTTTAAAGTGTAAATAACTTAGTTTATATTATATGTCAAATCTATTTCATTAAGAATGTATATGTTAAAGCACAGCCGTCTTCTTTTCTCTCAAAATTCTGTTATTTTAGTTATTGTTGTTTTATTATTATTCTTAATATTTTTACTATTATTTTTATTATTGAAAGTATTTTCATTGTTAATATAAGTAATTATATATATATATATATATATATATATATATATATATATACATATAATTTCTATGGTGTTTACTTGAGAATAATATTTCAATACTATTTGTAATTATTTGAGAAAATTTATTTTCAGAATATATATGATTGTCGGAATTGTCGGAAAACAAATAAAGTGCAATGTTTGTTGTGCCTAAAGAAAGCTAGACAGTCGTTATTAGGAACATTGGAAGAGTTGCTTTTAAGAATTCAAAAATTTTAGTTGTATCCGAATTTAATGACATGATTAAGAGACAAAATTATACCTTCCTATGCAGTCTCAACCCGTTGGACATACCTCTAGTACTGTACCCCTTGTAAGCGAGCAAACCCTCTTAACTGATTGTTTGTATAAAAAACAGGTGAACTATGACCAACAAGAAAAACCAATAAGAATGCTACAGAGCAGGAAAAGTGTTTCAGTAAAATCACTAGAGGATATCAGTGTTTAAGTAATGATTAAAAAATCGTTTGGTACTGATATAAGTCCTGCCATTTTTATTTGAAAACAACTGCTAAACTAGGATATTGTTGTTGTCCAGGCTCTTGCGGATTGTGTTGTCACATAATAGCTTTTTTATTATATTTAAACATTATGAAACTAATGAGTAAATTTTAGAATTTATCTGCACACAAAGCTACTAAAATGGTACAAACGATCTAAAAAAAGATCTATACCTATGGATTCACCCATAAACGTTAAACTAAAAGAAGCAAAATTAATAAAATACATTTGGTAAATTACTCTTATCTCCTGCTGATCCAAACTCAAGCAGTTATAAAAGAGATGTAACTTTAATTGTAAAAAAACTAAAAGAACAGCTAAATAAAGAAAAAACCAGTTAAAACATTTACAGCATTTACATTACCAGTATACATTAAAAACAGCTCTAATCATCAATATTGTAACTAACCATTGTTTGTCATAATTAAAGTAGATGGAGAAAAAATAAAGCAAATTAAATATTACAAAGCTAAACACTCTTTAATTAAAACCAAATAGTGTTATATTTAATAAATTTATTTAACCAAATAGTGTTATATTTAATAAATTGTAAACAAATCAGAATATTTTGAAAATACAAGTTGAGGAAGCATCTTTAATATATCAAAGTTACAAAAAAATACCCCTTCATATTGACATAAATGAGCAGCTAAAAAATAATCTTGAAAACATTCAGGTTGATTTAAGTTTTTTAAATTCACCATATCTTTGTGGTAGTAATCATATGGATGTACAGCAAAATACTGTTAAATGCTATGAGTGTAGAAAGTTTAAATAACTTCAAGTCGACTACCTGCATTACTAGGGCTGCATGAAAATTTAAAATATTTATAAAATTAGGATATTGTCAAAAAAGGGACGACCTCTCCTGATATGAGTCATATAAAAACTATTCCGCGTGGAATCATATATGAAGAAATAGCAATAAAATATTTTTAAAAAAGTAGTAAATGTAAGATTAAGAAACGCGGATTCTTTAAATAAAAGTATAGGTGTCTTTTGATGAAAGTATTGCCCTTCTGATGAAAGTTTTAGATGCATCCCAGATGGTTTAGGTCCATGTAGGATTTTATTAGAAGTAAAAACTCGTGCACATTTCGCAGATGGGTCTTTAGCATCTATTAGTAATTATCCACGGTATTATGTTCTATGCCAATTTCAAATGCTTTGCACGGCTGCAAAATATTGTGCAATACAGTCATTATACCATAAAACGGAGACCTTAAATTTTTTTTCCAATTAGTTGTAATTACACTTAAATGCAAATTATCAAAAAGTTAATAGATTTTATCTATCATAATAATAGAATATTTAAATGGGATTATGTGAAATCAAAGAGTTGCAAAATTTCTCGAAAGCAATCATTCAAATTCCAGATTTTTTAACCTTATAGCCATAACGGCCGGTTTGTTTTATATAATATATCCAGTGGGAAAAAAGACATCTTTAGACGACTAAAAGACGTCATTTTTATGACTTCCTATATCTTTTTATAAATAGCCCAAATAAAGACGTGGAAAGACGTCGGTCAGTTGTACGTCTTTCTTAAGACGTAGAAAAGACGTCTTCTATAACCCTGAAGACCTTCTAAAAAAATTTTAAAAATGTCAAATTAAGCAACAGTAATGAAACTTTCTTTTCTTTAGGGAGGGCCGGGGAAATTTCAATAACTTTTCCCACTGGGAACAGAATGCACGGTAAAACAAGTGAAAAGTTATATTTCCGAATAACAATTATAATTGTTAATAGGCAATTTAAGTTTTTACTTGTTTTATCGTGTTGTAAATAGTAGATAAACCGTAATATCGTCAATTAACTTACGATATTATAGTTTATCTACTATTTAATTATATAAATTTTAAGTAAAAACACTTTAACAAAGTAAAAAAGTATTTTTCGATTACATTTATTCTTTTTCACAACTATAAACGCTCACACGTTTTTGTGTAACTATAGTTACACTAAAACCTGTTGCATCGTTTTGCGTTTGAAAAGTTTCTTTCGTTTAAACTTATAAGTTTAAACCACGGCCTACTTAATAACAGGCCTGAAAGACGCGCAAAAAAAAAAAAAAACTGTAGGCGGATATTTTGTAAACAAATATGTCGATTTAAACAATTTTGTAAACAAATAAGTTGAGTTAAAATTTAAAATTCGCTACACTAGCTGCTAAATTGCTTGTTTTCAAATTTTGAGAGCTGTTTATTTTAAAAACCTTTTACAATAAGATAACATTTTTTAATCGATTACTAAAAAAAACAACACTTTTCTTTAATAATATCTTTTCAAATTTCACAAACCCTACAACTTCACAAAACATATTTTACATACATTTACATTTCTGCTCCGCAATGATCATTTTTGTGACAATTTAAGTACTTTTAAAGCTGGTTCTTTTGTCGATCGAGGTGAGTAAAGCTTGCTATAGTTGTTAAATAATATGTTAGATAGTATTTTTCCATGAAACTTATCTATGTTTTCAAATCCATAAAATTCTGCTACCATCATTGTTATATTTATAAAACTTGTCCTACAAACTGATGACATGATGTGATGAAAAAATACATAGCAATAAATCACCCATTGACACATATTGTCTCCAGGTATCTTCAAGCCTCCTCTGTTGATTTCTTTAGTAAATTCTCCAAATTCGTTGTAATAGAACTGCGTATCATATTCATCTACATCATTTCTACTGATGTATCCTGCAATATAAACTAAAGCCATTTTTACAGACTTAGACAAGGCTAACTCCATATTTGAAAGATTATGAAACACATTGAAGGTATTGTCATCATTTAGCAAAAATCCACATTTCAAACAAGCATGTTCACAACATGTTTGAATTCCATCAAAATCTGTGTTTAAATCAAGGAGAAGCTTTGTTTTCTTAATGTTTACTTTTTGTAAAACTTGTTGAACATTAATAAAATATGTTCCACCAGAACCTTGACGTAGCTTACTGAACATTTTTTCAATGGGATCACTAGAAAAATTTCCTAGACATACATATTCGTGTGAAGTGCTGAGGAGATGCTTAGTTAACTCAACCAGTCCTCTACTCGTGTATGCAAGAGCAAGAGCAGTATCTTTGGTAAGTTGTTTTACTCTTTGTCCTTGTTTTTTAGGAACCATTTTTTCAAACATACTTGCTATATCAAGTAAAAAATCTAATCGTTGATCGTTAGGGTTATCAAAGACAGCCCTTTTTAAGTCTTTAGTTTTAACGTCTTCGAACTGACTTTTTACATTTAGGATTTTGAAAAAGTCTACAATTTTTTCTATAAAATCAACAGTTCCACCTGAATCCTGAATTTCTGGATGAATTTTTAATGCAGTTAACGTTTCAACACAAAAAATCTTAAGACATAAAGCAACATTCTATCGTTCTATAGGTTTTGGACAGATAGAAATTTCATTAAGCTTTGATAGTTTCACAATAGAATTATTTTCTAACTCAACCAGCTTCTTCAAGTCAACCCACTTTGCAGTTTTTTCAAGGCCGCAGTCAGAATACTTTAACTCTTGCATTTTTTCAGTTAACCAATTGTTTCTGATAGATTTGATTAGATGTACATAATCATAGAGCAAAAAAATGTTTTCAGTTGTGCGCCATGGAGAAATCAAATTGAATTTTTTAAAGAATGATTGATTTACTTTATTATTATCACATAAAATTGCAACAGTAATGCCATTACATGAACGAATCAAATTTAACATATTTACAACTTGTTCATATTGAAAATCAGCACTTAAACGATACACTGGCAGTGCTTTGTACAAAAACCTCTTTCCTCCTAATAATGAGCAAATCATAAAACTCAAAACAGTGGTTGCAAAATGTTCTGGATTATTTACTGCTTTTCCAAATAAGTTACCTCCTTGATACGTTAGTTGTGGTTTTACATAAACTTCATCGATTATAATAATTACATTTTTTTGACGAGGATCTTCTAGTTGCATAAAATATTTGTTGAGGAAATCAAAATCCTCTAGCTTACTAACCTTAGATATAAGTTTACCAAGTGTTACAATACTTGGCATTTCATAGTCATCTCTAATACGACTGTAAAGAGATCTTGAAATTGAAAAATACTCAAAAGCCCTACTTAGAATTTCTGGAGAATATTTTTTATTACCAACAAATGTTAATGCATGCATGCTAACAACTTGTTGTAGGATAATGTTTTTTTTATGATCCATTTCAACGGAATGTAAATATCTAATAGCTTCTAAAATTTGTAAGAAAGATGTAATTTTATGTATTCGATTACTGCACAGTGGTATAATAGAGCATCTAGATCCAAAATGAAAACCTTCAAATCGCATATCAATTTTAACTTTTAAAAGAAACTGTGGAATAGCAGAGGTATCAATATAATCCTTACTTTGGATTATTAAACCATCATCCACTGTAAAAGATGTTACTGGAAATGGAATAACTTCTTTGCTTACTTTTAGGCAAAGATCATCAAAACAACTAATTTCATACAAATCCAAGTGAGCTGAAATTTCATCAGGTTTCATGTTACGCGTAGATGGTAGTGATTTTGTTGTTGTTCTTTTTGTTGGTGGAGGTGTAGGAATTTGACTTTGAAATACACAGATGAAAATAGTTGGTGGATTTAAGGGACGAATTTTACCATGAATTTGACAAGTTTCATAATTAACTGGCCAATGATTTTCACAAATGAATGTATTTGGACTATTTGGAATGTTTTCTCTTGGAATAGATCTAATCCATCTTTCTCTTTCTTGAGGATTACGGTTTTTGTTTGGTAATCGAAAAAGTTTAACTTTATGTTCTTTATCATAGTTTCCTCTACAACCAGTCACACAACATTTAAAAGGCATGATATAGTAATTTTTGTTTTGAAAGATTACTAAATACATAAAATACAAATAAAATAATATTGACTATCAAATAATTATAAGCAATTGATTTTAAATATATATTGTGTAGTATATCATATTATGTAAATACATTACTGCATTATATCTATATACATGACTGAATATATATATATATATATATATATATATATATATATATATATATATATATATATATATATATATATATATATATATATAAACACTAAAAATATAACTAAAAAAACCACAAAACTTTCTCCATTTTTGTTTTGACAAACATCCGCCTACAGTTTGTTTTTTTTTTTGCGCGTCTTTCAGGCCTGTTATTAAGTAGGCCGTGGTTTAAACAAAGAATCTTTTAAACTTACAAGTTTAAACAAAAGAATCTTTTAAAATTCAAAACGATGTTACAGGTTTTGTCTAACTATAGTTACACTATAAACGAAACTTTGCGTTCGTAATAAAAATGAAAATGAATTTTAGTTTATTTATATAAATAACACAGTATATGCATGTACACATATATGTATATACAGGGTGGTCCATAATTAGTGTCCCATCTTAAAGACTCAATTCCTTCAAAACTAGGAATGGAAAACACATAAAACTTTTTGATAAACAATTTATTAACAATATCAAATAAAATTTAAAGATTTTTTTCGAAATGTCGACCATCGGCTTTCACACAAGCTTCAAGACGCTTTGGAAAGTCATCTACGGTGGCACGCAAGTAGGCGGGTGAAAGCGAATCCCATGCTTTTTGAAGCGCTTTCTTCAGAGAATCAATCGTTTTATGCGGTTTTTTGCACGCTTCATCTTCCAGAACACTCCACACTGAGTAATCCATTGGATTGCAGTCGGGACTACTTGGAGGCCACTCATTGTGCTTGATGAAATCGGGGGTGTTTCGGCCGAGCCAATCTTGCACAATTTGGCTTTGTGGGCTGGAGCACTATCCTGCATGAATGTCCAACAATGTCTACGAAGCTCCTTTTGACTCCATGGAAGTATTTCTTTGATCAAAACGTCATTCAGATAGTTTTGGGCTTTTACTTTAACGCCTTGTTGAACAAAAATCAATGGTGTCTTCTTGGTGGCACTGATACCCGCGAACACCATTACTGAAAGAGGATGTGCTGCCTTTTGTATTGTGATATTAGGCTTTGAGGAAGCGTAGACACGATCATTCTGCACATTGTGATGTTGTTGAACTGTAAAAATCTTCTCGTCTGTGAAAACGATGTTGAGATGAGCGTTGTTGGCGAAACGGGCGAGGAGATCCTTGCAGCGATCCTTGCGCTTCTGCTTTGATGCCTGAGACATAAGCTGTGCAGGATTTTTCTTGTAAGCTGTCAAATTTAGATAATCCTTGGTAATTCTTCCAAGAGAACTTCGAGAAATTTGGAGCTGTTTGGCCATTTGTCGCATACTGAGTTCTGGGTTGCGGCGCACCCGTTCACGAACTTGCTTGATTTTTGCATCAGTCACCACGGAGCGCTTTCTTCCTTTGCGTGGACGATCTGACATTGTTCTCAATGCTTTGAAGCGTTGAATTGTTCTATAAACAAGCTTTCGCGGCACTTTGAGTCTAGTCTGGATGTCGCGTGCTGAAACTCCTTTCTCATGAAAATCAATAATACTTTGCCGATATGGTGATGGTCTTGTCATTGCTAAAAAAACAAGTAAAGTGAGTGAAGGCAGCAGTAAATAGATCAAAATATATAATAATATCAAAAACCAAAGCAAAATTAATAGTTTTCCATCCCTAGTTTTCAAGGAATTGCTTTTTTAAGATGGGACACTAATTATGGGCCAACCTGTATATATATATATATATATATATATATATATATATATATATATATATATATATATAAATATATATATAAATTTGTGTATCTTTGACAAATTGTTTATCCTTA
Organism: Hydra vulgaris; assembly: GCF_038396675.1. NCBI lineage: Eukaryota > Metazoa > Cnidaria > Hydrozoa > Anthoathecata > Hydridae > Hydra > Hydra vulgaris. Next base: position 44,363,051 of record NC_088923.1, on the reverse strand, counting down.
AACTTTTGTTTAGAAATAGATACTTATTACATTGTTGTTTTTTTCTTCTTTTTTTATTATTATTGAAAGTTAATTTTTTTTACTATTGATTTTAAATACAGTGCTTTTGTATCCTTGAAACATTTAGCTTAAATGAAGTTTCAAAATGGATGGACTGCAGCTGTTTGGCTAGAAAATGTTAATTGGAAGAAGCAAAAAGTTGATGGGGTGGTGCCAGTAAGATGGTTAAACATGGCAGAGAAAATATTGTATTGGCCACAAGGCATAAATGTGCTGAAGTACAAAAATTCTCCACCAAACAAAGAGCTATGGTATAAATATGATCTAGTTTCAATTAATTTAGTTGCAGTTAAATGTTTTAAATAGTTTTGCCCTTTAATTTTGGATTTTAACACATGAACAAGGCTTTATTAGGCATATAGTTAGAGTTTATAAACATTTGATATTATGCCATCTAATTTAGATAGTTATGCTTAAACATAGTTCTTTATTTATTAAATTAAAATATTTATTTCTAGAGGAAAAAGAAACCTGTGAACAATTTCTGTCTGTATTTACTTGTTCAAGTGCAAGTGAAATGGACGATAGAAAATAAGAAACATTTAGTAAGCTTGTAATTTACTTGTTTAAAACCATTTTAAAATAATCTGAATAACTTTTTTGTTTGTATATAGTAGTTTGTATATAGTTGTTTGTATATATTTGTTTGTATATAGTAATGACGAAATTGTTAAGACGAAAGATTTGCTCTTAAAGTTTAATGTTAAAGTTGTTATTTCTTTTTTTACTGTTGTCTGTCATTAAGAAAACAAGTAGAAAATGCACATAATGTTTAGAATCGTCTGCAAAACTGTGCTCCAGTTTGCCAATCCCACCGAAATTGTTTTCAGGGCGAATTAATTTTTCTTCATCTTTCGTTTCAGATAAAGGTGCGTTTATTTTTAATCAATTTATCGATATAAGTAACTAATAAATGCATATCTCTTGCATAGTTGCACAATATGGTATTTAAACATGATAGAATAAAGACTTTTTACAGTAACTTTATAAGTTTTAATAAAGTTTGAAAAAATAAAATTCAGAGAACACACAACCATGGATCCGGAGAAATAACTTAAGTTTATGTTCATCTACCCCGAAACGCCCTCATTCTAATATTAGTAAGTCAAATTTTATTATGCTAATCATATTATCAAATCATATTGAATTTAGTAGATTTACTCATTGTTTAAGGTTGTGAATCTTCATCTTCTTCTAAAAGACCGCAAATCAGCCTTGCAGCATCAGGCCGGCTTATTGGTAAGCTCAAAAACATTTAACCTTTAATGCAAATATGAAAAAGTGCATTAGTTTTTCTTGTATTTAAAGGTAAGTAAATGTTGTATTTAGATTCTGAATATGAAAGTACTATACCGTCAACAATTGAGTCATTGGCTTGCATGTCTGACGGTCTTATTAAATCCCATGTTTTTTTATAAGTATGGTGAGAAAATCTCACCATAATTAGAAAGCTGTTTTTAAACATTGATTCTTTTAAATAATTTATTTAAACAATATTTATTATTGTGTTGTCTTCTTCGGATACAAAAGACCAAGTAAAAATGATACTGGAAAGGTACATTTTCTTATACCTAAACAACATTGCAGCTTTCTAGTCTACGTTTTTGTTTATGTGTATTTCATCTGTGTTACTAATGATGTAGCCAGTTTTTATAATGTTATGTTGTTAAGTAAAGCATCATTATGATTCAGGCTAAAATAGAGCTTTGAATAATACTTTTATCCAGTTTAAATGAATAACAACTCTCAAGGTGTATTAGCTAAATTATCCTCTCAATTTTGATGGTCTTTAGTCAATAACGGATTTCTAAATTTTATGGATCTACAACACTTAATTTCAGCGAAATTAAATCAAAAAGTTACGTCATAGAAGACAGAAAAATATCAATGTGTGTTTTCTATAACTTGGTTTTTCTGAGAGATGCAATGTTTAGATTGGTTTAAGTACTACATAATATAATTCATCGTTGAGCAGTCATTTTGATGGCCGTACATTTCTTTAGTGTATTCATTTTTCTATATATTTTTAGGCTGTTTACCGTTGCACTCCTGTCCCAGTTTAACCTAGTGGGGACAAAAAGAAAAGACCGAGCTGCAAACAAGAGGGGGTTAAAAGGATCAGCCAATTTTGAATTAATAGTAGGTAAGTCTAGTGTGTTTGGCTGATCAAATCTAATTTGCTATTTTATATTACATTAAAACAAGTTACTGTTTTTCATTTTCACTCATTTTTTAGAAATTGTAGCCAGCTCGAATAAAAAGAGTTCTCGACGAGAAATAGTTAATTTCATTCAGAGAAAGCTAAAGAACGCCCCTCATCAAATTGGGGGGTTGCGTAAACAACAACGCCAAAAAACAGAGCTCAAGAACCAGAGGAGAAAGAGAAAGATAAAGAAAGTTATGAATCTGGAAATGAATCTGCTGATGATTTTTAAATAAATATGTTATGTTGAATAATACTGCTGTTTTATTTATAAATAATTCGTCTATGCTTAAACATAAAAGATGTAGAAAATGCTTCCTCTTTTATATTGATATCTGAAAGTGGTTTTTTTTTCTTCTCAAGAAAAAAAACTTTTCTAGATTAAACAAATAACGTCGATTAACAAAGACGTTTTAATGACGCATTTTAATGACCAAAAAAGACGTCTTTTCGATTTTACTGAATTTTTCGAAATTACTAAAACAAGTATGACACATTATAGCTCTCGTAATTTGAATTTATTAATTCCAACAATATTTAAAACACCAAATATTGTCAACATTTTGTAGGTATACCAAAGTATTTCTATTTTATTTAAAATCTCTCCGAAAAGAGAGTGGTTACTCGAACATGTTGCAGGACTCCGTATTAAATCGATTGAAAAAAAAAGATTTTGATAGGAATGTGCAAAACAAGATGGTCTGAAAGAGATGCGACATATAAATCACAGCGTTAACTTTTGACCAAAATATCTCCCAACAAAAGTTGCTCGCTCGCCTCTCAAAACTAAGTGTTGTGTTTACTGCATATTTTTAAGTTTGGTTCAGTCTACAATAAAATATGTAGTGCGCAATCGCGCACAACATTCCTTAGCCAACTAATTGATAAATATTCAAACGTTATCAATGTATGCGCTGCGTGTGTTTAAGATATACTCTATATTCTCATCTTTAATTGTTAAGAAGTTTACTATTCTACCATATAATAAATGATTTGGCGTCAATGGGGTGTCTCCAGATTTATCGTATGTGAATGTAATCGACCGATTGTTTATGACGGCTTCAACTTCGGCTAATATAGTTAAAAGTACTTCGTAGGCAAGACGTGGTTTTGGTATTACTTGGCGGAGGCAGCCTTTGTCGAAGTAACAAGTCTTTCGAAGATTCCTCCACACCACAGGATGGTTGAAATGCCATGATATTCCACGGGATGATATAAAATCTTGAGTGACTTTAGAGATAAATTAAGTGCCGTTGTTGGGAATGTTTTCCATAGGTGTTCCTTGTTTTGCTATAAATCTTAGTAAACTACGAACATAAGATTCAGCTGATGAATCAGGAACCAGATCTAAAAAAAAAAGGCGTATAGTACAACATTTTTATAAAAAAATCAAAGTTTTCAATAAAACATTGCTTTCGTATATATTTTAAATGTATAAGAGGTCTGCATAGTCCACACATGCAAGTTTAAAGGTGTCGTCATCATTTAGTCTGCTTAAACTTAAAGGGGGTGCTTTGGGGTAACAGTAAGACACCCCTTCAAAACGTTTGCATAAGTGACATATCTGAATTAGTTTCTTGATATAATTGGTTGCTTTTGGTACCCATTATTTACTTCGTAGTTGGTTTAATATTTCTTTGACACCGTTTTGCATGACTATCTAGTGATGGTAATAAATAACTAATTAAATAAGTTCGGAATCGCGTGACAAGAAAATGGGGTACTTCGAATCTGATGAGATTGGGGCGTTTTCTAGACGCCATAGCAGCGCATATTACCATTAAAATCGTGTAGATTTAAATCACGTTGAATTTGTTTATAGTTCTTTGTACTGGTCCAAATTTCAAATGCAATGTCAATCTCTGAGGAATCTAAAAGAAATAATTTTTAATAAATTGTAATACTAAAGCTGCGTACTAAAAAAGTATAGTTATTTCGTTACTAATACGTACTAAAAAGGTATAGTTATTAAGTTTTTTAACGTCAATTATTTAAATTAATAGATTAATAGAAGTGTCACTACCAAGAATATTAGTTAATATTTCATCAAAAATATTCGTGGGTTGATTGCTAGATCAAATTTTGGCCAATCATTACGGTTGTTATACAAGAACGAAGGTCCATTAAACCAATGTTTACAATTTCGTAAATTTGCTATGTCTGTACCTCTTGAAGCTATATATGCTGGGATAATACTAAAGGTTATATATTTCTAATAGCTAAAATCAAAATCTTCTTGAGTTTTACTTACACATTTTGTATAAAGGTATGATAAACTTTTTTAGTGTTATTTATCCAAGATAAAACAATAGTAGAGTCAGTTCAGCATATAATGTCTTTAAATGTAAAAATTGGGGAATTTCCTTTAAGACAATAGACATAGTTTCAGTTAACAATAAGGCTGCTCTTAATTCTAAGTGGGGAACATTAGTTTTCCTTACTAGGGCAATTCTGGAATTTGCAATTACAAATAAGTAATGGCGTTGCTTGCTAATTAGAGAGTGTAGTAAATAGAACAGGAACTGCAAGCATTCAGACTGGCGTAACTAAACTCATGTAATCAGATGTCTAGGACTGGACTAGCACAATGACTAATATACCAACTTGGAATAATGATGCTTTAAGCATAATGAAAATCATTAAAAATGTCTCTTCACACAATTAACAAATTACCTTCTAGTTTAGTGTCCCATCCTACCTTACTTGAGCATATTTCTTGAAAGAAGATTTTAAAACGTTTAACCACTGGATTTATAATACCATGTGAATCAATGATGCTGCCTATGAATCGAAGTATATCTCGTTTTGTCGGGTTAGTTTTTCGTTTCAATTAATAAATTTGCTAAATCTAATGTCACAATGTCTTTTTCCTTGTACCAGTGTAAACCTAATACTTTAGCAGTGTCGTGAGATTTAATGTTTTGTTCATTTACTAATTTTTCCAAGTCTTTACAGTTTCATTACAATCGTCTTAAATTGAAAGCTACATCTTGAGGTGAATCAGCTCCTGTGTTAAAGTCATGGACATGTAATGAGTTCATGAAATTATAAATAAAATTTGGATCGTTTTTGATGCGTCGCTCAGCATGTTTTATTAGTGTTGTTGTTAAAAGAAACGGAAATGATGTCACACCTAATAATACTCTAAAAAGTCTGAAGGAAATTATTTCTTTTATACAAATGTTACTTGAATTAATGTCATTAAGATCTTTAAACCATAGGAATCATACGTAATAAAGCTTTTTCTATATCCGCTATGTAAGCAATCTTTTGTAAACGGAAACGTAATAAAACACCATAAAAGTAGGTTGCCAATGAAGGTCATGCATAAAGACATTCATTTAATGATGGGCTATATGCTGCACTACTAGCGTTAAAAACAATTCTCGCTTTACTAGTAATTTTATCTTCTCTCAAAACAGGTCGGTATGGTAAATAATATATCTGTCAATGATCTTTAGTCTCTTCAAGTATTGGTTCAATAATTCCTTGTAAAATGTGATCTTCCATGATGTTGTTGTATTATTGTAGGAGCATCTTGCCTTTGCTTAGCTTTTTCTGCAAGAAAAATGCAAGACTTTAAATCAAATAATGCATTAATTTTAATTATCACTAATAGGAAGCTGGTTTTCTTAAAACGGCAGTCTGTATAGCTTTTAGGCCTCATTTTAGTTAAAAGTGTTGTCAAAAATTGTCAACAGTATCAAATTTGGAATTGTCAAACTCACCTTTGCTCCAGACTAATGCCATGGAATCTTTCGCCGATGACTTTGAATGGGTTGAATCTAATAACATGACATGAGTAGTGTTGACACAGCAACCTGATTTATTGTTGTTAAGTATATCAATGTAAATAGGACCACTGCGTAAAAAATCCAGCTTATACTTTAATGCAATTGGATGACTATCTCTATATCCTCTAAGTGATCTTGTCTCCAACAAATGACCTGATCTCCAACAAATGACCAATATAAATCATTCCCAATGAGAACATCTACTTTCATACTATCACTATTTTAATCATAGTCTGCTAATTTCAATCTAAGTAAGTGTCTATACCTCTGCTTCGCTTGACCAATACACTGATCATTGAGATACTTCTTTTGCGTAACAACTTATTCGTATTTTGTGACCAAAAAAACATTTAACTCGTAGTTAAACTTTATCTAAAACTGATGTCGACCACATTTAAAGCATTTTATTCTAGATAAGCGTTGTTTGCTTACATGTCCACTTGCTAAGCAGTTGAAACAAAGTTTTATACCGCTGATAATTTTCTTTCTGGATTGAATGTTATTGATTGACAGTTTTGTGATATGTGAGACAGTTCAGAAAAGCATTTGTTTAATTTCTAAAGATCTCTTGGATTTTTCCTTTCAAAATAGGTCTTTGTCTGCATTATTTTTGCCTTAAATTATGCTGATCTGATCCCCTGTGGAGTGAATTGTAAGGGTAACTCTCTGTTATTTGCACTAGTGTGAACCTTTTTTGCACTCTCTTCGATTTGTCTCTCTGTTATTTGCACCAGTGTGAAAAGTTCAGCAGTAAAAAAATAGTCAGAATAATTAAATGAGTTAGTTAATGTTTGTTCTCGTGCGCACAATTCGTTTGTTAAAAGATCAATAATAGATTTAACATCACAGTTATCGTTCTTATTAAATTGACGTCTAATAATTAAAGTTGGTTCTTCTAGAATTTTTTCTAAGATTATTGGAGCAGGGGTCCATTCATATCACTAATGGTACCTAAATTTTCAAGGTTTCTAACTTGTATTTGTAAACTCTCGAAAAATTGTTCCAACTTTTTCAATTCTATTTATATCCTTTCTAAAGATCCTTTCTTAAGATAACAGTTTACGCATCTGGGATGTAATGAGAGCTTGTTTATTACCGCATCTGCGTTTAAGAATATCATATGCAGTTTTATAATTTTCATTTGTCAAGCCTAGTCCAGTTATCGACGCAAGTGCTGGACGCAAGTAAGCTACGTAGGTATGTCAGTTTTTGGATATTAGGTAAATCAACATTATTGTTAATTGTAAAATTGAAATTTTCTATGAATAGTACCCAGTTTTTAGTTTTCTTTAAAATTACCTTTAAAGCCCTAATATATCCCTAACGCACTAAGGACCATTAGTGGAATTTTTTTATAAAGTAAGAAATAAATATAAGTTTATCTTTGATGTTCCTATGTGACTTTTTGACTAGTTTTCAAAATATTTGCAGCCATTTTTTAAAGAATGCTATTTTTTAATATTTGTTAGAAAAAAAAAAAATTTTTAATTAAGTCTATCTTGAATGTAATAATTATATGTTACGTAAATTTGTATTTATTTGTCACTTGACATTTAAAAAATTTTATAAACGATTTTATAATTAATAAAATATATTTTGTAAAAATAATATTTATTCGCAGGTATAAATAGTGCCTGCTATGCAGGTATAAATAGTGCCTGCTATCGCAGGTATAAATAAGCCTGCTAAGGCCTCAACGGAAGAACGATCTTTTGCTGTTTTGAGAAAATCAATTTTTAAGATTTAAAACACCTTTATGTAGTTCAATGAATTAAAATCACCCCAAAAGTCGTTTCATTTTAGAAAACATTTATTTCTCAATATAGCAATTCAAAGTGATATGCGGAAATATTGGTTTGTATGTTTGTTATTAATACTGTGGGAGTGCAACTGCTGTTTAGACTTTGATCGTTTTTCCGTTGCATCACTCCCAAGCCCGGATTTACCCAATTTGGGGCCCTAGGCAGATTCAAATTTTGGGGCCCCTAAAATGATATAATAATCCTTTGTTCAAGAATCATGAATGTACTTTTAAAAGCAACTTCAAATGTTGACACTCAATCAAATTTAAAAAAAGGACTTCGGTATGTGAAAATATGTTTTATTTTCAAATTTTACATTAACTTTTTTCTTTACTTTTCTTGAGCAAATTCTTCAATTAGTTCGTCGAAATCAATTTTTTTCATCAAATCTACATTACTTGATAGCAATGAAAAACTATTTAATGTATTTTGTATCATAGTTGATTTTAAATAATTTTTCGTAAGTCTTAACTTTCAAAAATATCGTTCTCCAGAACAGTTAGTGAGCATCAAACATAAATAGATTCTTAAAATTGTTTCGGAATTCGGAAACACAATTTCTTTTTTTTTCTTTAATAATTTCAAATAATTTGTTTGTTCGTTGCCTTTTAATTGTGTAGTCGGTGTTTGGAAGCAACTTTTTCGCTTCTGCTTCAATGACATCATAATCGCCAACTAATTTATCAAAAAAATCACCAAGAGATGAGTATAAATTCGAACAAGTGTCTAGGGTAATTTTTGAATCTTGTAGACATTTTGAAACTAAGTTTATTCGACTTTAGACGGTGTTCCAAAAAACTGTAATGCAAATTCAAATTCGCCCATCTTTCCAATCAGATTATGTGCCTCCGCTCTCGAGTTCGAGTCAAAATTTGAATCTTCCGCGATTTCATTCAAAGAATCTTCTATGTCTACGTAGTTACGATATATTGTATTCGCAGAGTCTGCTTGAGCACTCCATTGGGTTTTAGACAAAGATTTAACAGACCTATCAAAAAATTTCTCTAGAACAGCCCATCGTTTGGTTGATAACGAAAAAAAGTTATATTTGTTAAACTATTCCGCAAAAATTAACTGACTCTATACAATAATCAACACCAGATAAACCCACTAAATTCAATGAATGTCCAGCGCACGGCTAAAAGGTGGCCAACTTATTGATATTCAAAATTTTCGTTTTCACACCTTTATATTTTCCAGACAAGTTTGGCGCGTTGTCATATGATTGTGATCTACAGTTGAATATGTCCAAGCTGAGAGTTGAATCCAAAATATTGACGGTTACTTCAGCTAATTTCTCACCCGAGTGATCCTCAACTTGCACAAAATTGATAAATCTTTCAAGTGGTTCAAATGTTGTATCATCGACATAGCTCAAAATAATACAAAGCTGATCTTTGTGACTTATGTCTGGTGAAGAATCGACGGATAAACCAAAATATTTTAAATTTTTTACTTTCTTAGCCGTCAGTGCAACGAGTTCGTCACTAACAGTCTTTCCCAAATGATTAGTTTTTCGAGATCCAACATTTCCATAATTTTCCACATGTTTAGATAGAAAAGGGTCAAACTTCGAAATAAGCTCGAAATAAGTAATCCTATGAAATTCCCATTGGATTCTTTGCCGAAACTTTCGTTGGATCGTCTGAATGCCAAGTTTTTTTCTATTAAAGTACAAATCACTGCTACTACTCGTTTCAAAACGTGAATATATTAACCATTCTCGTTTTAATTCTTCACCATTGGCTTTTTTGCTAGTGAAAAGGTTTTTTGAGCAATAGCGATCATTTTCTGCATACGACGTTTTTGAAACCAAAAAGTGTCATTTATATTCTGACAGACTTCAGGCCCCTTTTGAACTCATAATTCAACATCCTCCTTAGACAAAGCAGCCCATAGTCCGGCATCACTCTGCCTATTAATTTGAGCGCTCAGATCATTTAAAGTTATTGCACTTATTGGAGATAATTCACAACAAGCTAGAGTTGATGTTTCAGTGATAGCTGACAATTATTTGTTTCCTATCCAGTAGCATTTTCATTCACTTTAATGAAAAACTGATCAAGCCTTGGTAATTTTTTGACTTCCTCAGCTTTTTCAACTTTTTTCTTACGTTTTTGAGCTCTGCTTTTACATGTTCTCTTCATTTTTTTAGTTTTTTCTAAAATAAAGGAAAAAGTCAAATATTCTTATATTTCTTTGCTGAAATGAATGAAATAATGCACTAATTAAATTCTTACATTAATTTATTGAATTGTGCTATACTTAAAAAATCATTTTTAATCTAAGTTTCTAGCTTATTCTGAAAAAATAGAATTCAAATTTCAACTTATTATGTTGAAATTTGATTTCTATTTGAAAATTTGATTAAACCCTACATTATAATTTCACAAATGATGAATAAACAAGGAAGGGTTGTTTGTTTTCACTAAAGAATTACTAAAGTAATTTTCAAGAGATGGCGCCCAAGGAAAAAACATGTTTTTCAAATTAAGGATTTGAAATTATGAACGTTTATGTGCAAACTCACAAAAGTTTTCAAAGTTTTCAAGTTATCAAAAGTTTTCAATTCAAATATTTATTTGTTTTAGAATCGGATCTCCTAATGCTTGGGAGCCCCCAAAATCTTGGGGCCCTAGGCAGTGCCTAGTCTGCCATTAGGTAAATCCGGGCCTGATCACTCCAATACAAGCAAATATTCCACAGGTTAGTTCCTAGAGGCTCATTCTCATAATTGGCTTTCCTTATTGATTACTACTCATACCAAACACAACAGAGTTGAAACGCACTAAAGTAATGCATTACAATAGTAGTATTATTATTATAAAAATGTCATCTTTATTGCAGGCACTAAACCAAAGAATAAAAGAAGGGAGGAGGAAAGTAATAAAAACTAATGTTTATGTTGCAATAACACCATAATTATAGACTGATTGATTCAATCATTAACATAGTATGACGCGTTTGTTAAAGAACCATCTTCACAATCAGAGGGTCCAACATGAAGAAGCTTGACACGTGCATTCCTGAACACTTGAATGCACTGGCTTTTGATTTTTTAATCAGGGCCATGTCACGGTCACATTCAAGAGTGACCACGGATTGAGATGCGCTCAAATAGCCTTTTTGTGTTTACCAATCAATGCATAAATTTTTGTACAGTATAATTCTTGTTTTGCCCTGCGCACCCGTCACAAAACAAATCCAATCTTGTCACTACTTGCGGGATGTATGTCTCTATAAAGCATGGAACACACAACATCAGCACCCTTTTTGGCAACAGTCTCACCGTAAAAGTAGAAGTATACATCATCTGTTGACAGCATGTGAACATCAAACGAGACACAGGTCAGTTGACGCTTATAATAAAAAACGTTGGAAGTTTCGTTGGGAGTGCATAGATTTCTCTAAAAATCAAAAACGACTACCTCTGTAGAATGGTATAATTTGTGCGAATATGCCGATTTTTTGCAGATATCTGAACTCTCTGACTTTTAACTGTTTTCCCTGATCTGTCAGATACCCTCAATTGAACAGTGCATCCCAGCGGACACGCTGACGGTTTAAAAAGACGTGTTTAAGACGTCCCGATGGGACGTCTTTATTTGGTTGGATTTAATTTATTTAATTAGGGTAGTAATAAAATTTTAAAACACACGTATGTGTTAAATTTTTATTACTTCCCTAATTAGCATTTAAAAAGAGCCTACTTATTTGTGTATAATTTAAAAAGAGCCTATTTGTTGTGTGCTCGCTACACAATAATAATACTACAAACTTTATTTTTAAAAGTTCTGAAGAGAACTTTTTAAAATTAGATTTGTGTATTATTATTGTGTAGCAAAAGAACATTAACTCATCTTAATATTTTCTTTATTTAACTTTTTTGCTTGTTTTCTCTCTTCAATTGCTACCTTTTTCTTTTTAGCTGATTCTTTTTCTATTTTAAAAACATTCATGTTTGGTGAATTAGTAAGTATGAATGTGTTTCTTTTTTTAACTCTAACTCTTTTTCTTGGTTCTGCTTTTTTGAATGGTCTTAAATTTTCAGGCAAGAGAACTACAGTTGACTCTATAGATCCACTGTGTACATCATTGTTGCTTGAACACAAAATATTATGATGTTCTATATCATTTGAGAAACCAGCTTCTAACATGTCGTTCTTTAATATTTTAAAGTCAACATCAGTTACATAATAATATTAGGCGCTGTACTTTTCACAGCACAGTCTTGTTTCGGAGTCGGTCAATATGTGGTATAGGCTGGCATGAAATCGAGTTCACTAAAAATGTTAGCATTTAGTGGGAAAATTCCTGATTTTGCAAACCAGCCTTGATATTATTAGGGGTACATGCTAATGGAAATGACCAAAATACCTGGTATACTGTAAATAGACATAAAAACTGAAAAAATTGAACTTCAGTTATCAAACCAGATGGGTTTGCACCTCCATTTAGAACCACCATTTAAAAATTAGCTTTTAAATTTCACGCGAGGAAATATGAAAAATGGAGGAATTGAATTTCCACTGGCAGAAGCAGCAACTGTCACAGTTACTAAATTGCCTCTATCAGCCGAAGTAACGCCCCCAATTTGTTTAAAACCTTTTCTTGCTACAATATGATCTGGAGTTTGAACTGGGGTAAAACCAGTTACATCACATAGTTTGTAAATTGTTGTAAAAGTTTTGAACAGTTTTTGGATTAAACTGAAAACACGTGCTTGATTTGCCTCATGTTTCCTTATTGACAGATATTTATACCATTAGAGGTAAGGACTAAACCAGTCGTCTCCAGCTGCTTCATTTGCACTTTAATTATGAGGCATTTTTATGCTATTTGCTTTTCCATACTGATAAGCTAGTTTTCTCACTTCTTTAGGAGAAAGTCTATAATAAATATCAGAAGCTATTTTCACATATTGTTCCAACAAATCTTATAAATCAGTAAAGACCTAAATGAACAATATCAATATCAAAATAAATAACACTATATATATGCATAAACGCACACACACACCCATAGGTTAACACACACTAACCCAGATTAAAATATACCTGATATGTTCTTTAAGACCATTGAGCACTCTATTTGTAAATAGCCTATGTGATCTATCTATCTAATCGATTTTAATATGTTTTAAAAAGTTAAAAAAATTAAAAACTCTTACGAAATTTACGTCCAATCGCAATCGGGTTTAGTTGAAATATACGGCCAACTTGCCCCGCTAATATTTGTCAACTAACCACAGCAGCTAATTGGTCACCAATTCCCCTACTGATCCCTGCTAAAGGTAAATAATAAAAAATAGATAGTTGGACAGATTTCACTGAACTATGCAAGATATATTTTAAATCAAGCTTAACGTGTACTTAATGCAATTGCTTTTAAAAATCAAAAAAAAAGATGCTGCAAAAGTTACAAAAATGTGGAAAAAATACATAAATTAAAATATCTTTTATGACCTACAATACTACAGTGAAAGATAAAATGTTCATCTAGGAAGGTTTCCTGAGATTATTGACACTTGATGAAAGACTTTGCAGATAAACGCAATTCGTCAACTTACACCTGCTGCCAACTAGCCCCGTGCTACCCTATTTTGTGGTTCTATTGGTTTGAGTTTACGTTAATATATTGGTTTAAGGTTAAGTTATTCTGTTGTTTATTATTATGTTAAGTTTAAGGTTAGCTATTTAACCCACAACGTATCTAAACCTAGGCTGTTCAACAAGCTATGCAAATCGCAGAGCGAGTAGATTTATGAAATAGGATTTATATAAAATAAATTGATAGAACAGTAGTAATTTTTTTTTTTTTTTTTTTGATTTTTAGGTATTGGCAGGATGTATTTGACTACGAACCTCCGAACTACAAGCCAATTTAAAATATTTTCATAGCTTATGTTGTAAGAAGAACCTATTATTTTATTTGCTAATTAGATAACTTACGTCACGTAATTTTATTAAATCATTTTTGAAGATTATTTAATGTTTGTTTTATTTTATTTTATTTACTAATTAGATAACTTATGTTACATAATTTTATTAAATCATTTTTGAAGATTGTTTAATGCTTGTTTTATTTTATTTACTAATTAGATAACTTATGTTACATAATTTTATTAAATCATTTTTGAAGATTGTTTAATGCTTGTTTTATTTTATTTACTAATTAGATAACTTATGTTACATAATTTTATTAAATCATTTTTGAAGATTGTTTATATGCTGGGTTTTTTCAAAAGTTTAAGCTTTAAAAATTGTTTTACATATAAGTAAGTTTTTTAATAATTAATTTTTATTCAGGAGTATAGTTATACTTTGAGTGCCCATTTTTTGTAATACAAGTTTTGAAAATATCAATTTTGTTTTATACATCCGTATAAAAATACTATCTCAAGATATTATCTTACTTATATGAGAGTTTCATCTCAATTAAAAAATGGTAAGATGAGGTATATAGACCTATGATCCATACGCTTAGTTTTCTGATAAATCAAATTCAAGTTTAGCGTAAAATGTCTGTACCGATAGAAACCACTCTCGGAAAACATTCGATATTGTTTGGTCTATTAAATTTTATCGTTATTTTTACATGGTTTCCACTTACTATGACTGTAAGTTTAAAAACACGCGCAAACTAGCAATCGTGAGATATTTGAACAAAATTTAACGCCATGGAACACTTTTACCTTGCTGTACCATTTATTACAGAGGCATTGGAGATTATTTTAGGAATACACTCCTAGTGTTTTCCTAAAATAGTTCGAGAGCAGTTTAGTGTAGAGTTTAGTAAATGGGACGCTAAAAGAAAGCAGAAGCAGGCTTATTTCTAAATCCACTAACCAAGTTTGAATTCATAAATGGTATTATAACCTTGTAATGTTTATTTCATCCATAAGCGTTTATCACAAAAAGGTTACAAGGATGCACTACTGAATTGTGTGTGCATACTGTAGCATTCAAGTTTGAGCAACCGTGGTGCAGAAGTTGAGTACTTGCCTCGGAAACAACTGATTCGTGGATCAAACCCCACCTCACGGAAGCAAAGAATCCGTGGATCAAACCCCACCTTTCGCGACATCGGGTACGAAGTAGGCGTAAACTTCCAATTAAATGCTCATCCGCGGTGCTCTGTGATAAGACCGTAAGGACTTCTTGGCACACCTAAATAAAATTTTAAAAAGTAAATAAAAAAAAAGTCACAATTAATGATTTGAAATACTTAGAAGAAAATGTTGGAATGGAAACTGATATAATTTACTAACAAGCTACACGTGTGACAAGTAAATTAAAAATTTTTAAACCTAACAATTGCCGGAATACCTATAGTACAGGCATACCTATATAGCACATAAATTATGTACCTGCAGAAAATTAACATGAATTTTACAAGAGAAATTTAATTATACCTTTTCTTGCAACATCATATCCGAAACCAAAATACGAAACGAAATAACTGTTTCAGCATTTAGTGAAAATGTACAATAGTGATCATCAAAACTCAAAAGCAGTAGATCAAGAGTTAATGTTTTTGAAAAGAAAATGATTGACTGTTAAACCTGAAGAAAGACCTAATACCCATGGCGGGTTTTTATAGCTTCAGCCCCTGGCTGAAGCTATAAAAACCTGAAATGAAAATCAATACTCTAATCTTTTTGAGCTCCTAAAGATCGGATGCACACTGCCAGTAACGTGCAGAATGTGACTAGAGGAAGACTACAGTATGACTACAGAAAGACTTGGTTCATTAACAATTATGAGTATCCACAACTAAATAATTGATTATAAGCATGTCTTAAAAGTATTATCCATAAAAAATCCTATCCTAGCAAATTGTGTCAAAAAAGCTAAGTTTTTGGGTAAAAATCTTTAACCGATTTTTCAAATAATAGTTTTTGTATCAATACCCATTTTTTAACTATGCAGGCATAAATATAATATATAATGTGGAAATAATTAATCAATTAGTTTTAATCAAAATTTGATTTGTGATGCAAAAAATCAATCGATGTTTTGCGAAATTTTATTTCTTTCACGCAAATTTTGTAACCGCAATCTAGCATGAAGTTTGTTTGGTATTTTAAAAGTGCCTTTAATTTAAGAACGACTTTCTATAAAAAGTTTTTACGGTACAGGACTAATATTTAATTGTTTTTTTTTTCCAAATCGATTCTTTCTTGTTCAGCAACTTTTCTACATTTTCTACAAAGCAAGAAAATAAAGTAGCATAAAGATTTCTACAAAGCAAGAAAATAAAGTAGCATCTAACGAGCAGTGTTCAGACCCTTATATATTTTCAATAAAAAAAAATTTTTTACCCATTTTATACCCACCCAGCTTGTCAATGTTTTAACTTTTATATACTATCTAAAAAAGAGTTTGGAATAAGTTATTAGTGTACCTGTAGTATGGTCACTAACAACTGTACTAATTTTAAAAAAAAAGTCAATTTTTGATTAACCTTTTAACTGCGTAATTTTTTAAAATAAATTTTTATTAGATTTTCTGTAACAATAATATAAGGGTAGAAAAACGTTAATTGATTAAATACTTCAATTAATATTTTAGCAGGTTGGAATTGGTAATTACAAATTTCTCCTGAATAAAAAATTGACATTTTTTTCAATTTTGTAATCAAGAGTTAATTAAAAGAAATTTTAAAAAATTGTGTCAACTATAAAATTGTGTCTAATAAATTAAATCAAGTTTTAAAAAACTGTTTCAAATCTTAAAACTTCATTTGAAATCGGCTACTGCTAAGCTTAGTGTAATTTTCTTAAAAATTCAAATTTTTACTATTTATTACGAACCTCACCCCAAAAAAAAGTCTTAAAAAAACTTTAATTATAATAATAATTAGATTTAGAACATTTTTAATAAAAAGAATTTTCCTAAATTTTTTGCCACAAAATAAGGTTGTTTTTTTTTGTGGCAAAAATTATTAAATTACATAAAAAAATTTATTTTTATTTTCAGTTTATTTTTTGTTCCTTATTATTACAAATTTGTAATTACAAAATAAAGATTCGTTTCCACTGAATATATAATTAAAAACAAAATATTGCAAAATGGTTTTACAAAAGTAATAAATTTACTCGAAGACTGTAAAAAAAAAACACAGAAAACTTGCAAATCACCAAAATTGGGTCTCTTGCAAATTTTCCGCGATCTTTTTTAATTGTCCTAACGTCAAGAACCATTTAGTGCTATAACCAACACGAACCGCTTTACATTGCTATAAATATATCATTTAAAAATTTTACATAAAATCATTACGTTATAATGGCATTAAAATATCATATAACAAGTAAATAAATATATTTTTACAAATGTTTTTTTTTTTGTTGTTTAGTTTTGTTTTTATCATTTACACATTTATTACTAATGCAATGTTGAAATTATATTTATATATAATAAAAATTAGGACACTGTTTAAAAAGCTTGCAGAGAATAAAATTAGAAAAAATCATAACTAAATTTTATAGTTTTTTTAAAGCAAAATAAGTTTTTTAATCAATTTTATTTTAATTAATTTGTAAAAACTTCCAGATTCCAGTAAAAAATTGCAGAAATGAGGTGCACGATAAGTAATTTTGAATTACTCAATCTTATTTTTGTGTGATGCCTCTAACAGAGTACTATTTGTATGATCAGACTTAGAACAATCATCAGACTTAGAACATTATATATATTTAGTTCAAACAATGTCAATACGAATATTTGTTTAAAAAGAGGTTTTAACTGTTTTTTGTTTTTTTTAAATTAATTATACATTTAAAATTATTCACATTTTATTTATAAAATTAATCACACACTTTTTTATTTTTAAGATTATTCTCACATACACCATGCTTCTGTTTAAGATAGAGTGGTTCTTTTTTTGTTTTAATAGGTACTACCCCATGCTATATTACCATAGTAACAACGTTCTATAGGTACTACCCCATGCTAAATTACCCAAAAAAAGCTACACTAGATTCGTTTGGGTAGTGGTTTCTTTAATAAGTAATGTTACTGATATATTATTCCAATTCCTGATATATTATTTCAAAATTATTCTTAAATAAATTTGCACAATTTTTGTATTCTTTTTTTGTTTTTTTGCGTATTTTTTTTTAAGTTTTTTATATATAACTTTTGTTTCCGTTTAGATGACTTTTTAAGACCTTTAATTAACCAAGGTGAAATTATGTCGTTGAATTTAATTGTTTTTGTTACTTTAAGGAACAATAAATTGGTATCATTTGTAGATTCTAAATATGACCAGTCAATACTTGCAAATTCTCTTTCAAAGTTGACCTGGCTATCCATTGGAAAGTGTTACCTTGTTATTGTTGTTTTTTGACTTATTTTTTTGTTAGAGGTCTTTATCGAAAAAATATTGGAAAATGATCCGATATTGAAGTTTTAAATACTCCCTTTTTAAGCGAGATTTCAAATAAAGAATTTGTTAGTATATTATCGCGGGTGTCTAAAATGCGGCGCAGCTTGACTTACTAATGCTAACGTACTATAAGTGGGTTGCAACCGGCGGCGTCTTGTTACAGCATATTAGAAACCTTTTCCCCAGCCTACGTTATCTATAATTAACACATTGACGTCACTAAGTAGTAATGATAATTTTTTTTGTTATTATTTAATTTGTTTTTTTACGTAATATACAAAAAAATGCGTAATAACAAAATCTATTTATAAGTTATATTTAACATGTAGCCTATACTACTATGAATTACTTTTGTATTTTTTCTAGATGTTTCTTTAAAAGTTTGTGCCTTTCCCGGAGGTGGTATCATTTTAGCCTGCTTCCGGAATCTGTGGATGGCATGACTTAAGAAACCACAGTTTACATTGCTCACATTCAATCATTGGATTTTTTGAAAGTCTTTTGCACATTCAAAAAAGTTCAACTTGCTGCAGTGGAACATCTTTGCCTCGACGTCTTGCTCGGGATGATTCCTTTACGTGTTTTCTCATTTCAGATTGTGAAAATGTAGTTTCACTAGGACTGATGCCAATGACGTAACATTTGCCAATATGAACAGCCCACAATCATACCCTCCTTTTTGCAGTTAAGTGTTTCTCTCCATAAACTTGACATATTAGTGTGGAACACGTAAAACACCACATACTGCATCACCCTCTCTATCAGGTAATGGTCTGCTCCCATGCTATCATATATATCTACAACTAAAGTATCCAAATTAGATTTGTTACATTTCACTCGTCTGATGGTGAAAATCACTATCCAATGATTCTGATTTACATTAAAGATTTGTAAACTTTCCCCACCATCAATGTCGAACCACGCAAAATTGCAGCTATGAATGACATCCTGTAAGCCAGGTGTGTGTGAAAATGAATGTTTTATACGAGAACAGAAACCGTTGAACATTTTGTCATCCAACCATGTTGTCTCATTTGGAGTCGCTTTATTGCTGTTGGTTGATGACGTTTTCGGAATTTCGTTTTGCTGACTGGCTTGTGAACTTCAGAATCTCAATGTTTTTCGGAATCTTCATGTTTTTCATCATCAATATCTACGTCAACTGAATCATTGTCACAACTCTTTTCGGCATCTAGCGCACTGTTGACTTCGTAATCTCCAAAACGTGCCTTACGGCCTGTCTTCTGTCCGTGCTGACGTTTATTTTTACGTTACTGTGTGAGATTGATGACTCGTTTTCGATTCTTGCTTTTAAGACCTATGGACACCTGAACTGATGATATATGATAACATGTTCTATGAGGGCGACATGAGCACGCCGCACAGAGGGCCAGAATGGCAAATTTTGAGACAAAACTAATAACTAATTTATTACTAGTGTATATTATTCATCAAATTTGGTACTAATATGAGGTCTGGGCTAGGTCTAATATAAGGTCTGGGCTGGTTTTAATATGAGTTTGGTACTAATATGAGTACTAATATGAGGTCTGGGCCTTTTTTGAAGGTTTTTTTTATTGTTATTTGGTGCTATAGATACCTTATTTTGCATAGCAACAAGTTTTTTTGGGAGTTGCTGGTTTTTTACTTATGCTATTTTCACTATATTTGTTATGCGTATTTATATGAAGTCAATGATACATATGAAGGTAGTAATTTTTTTGGCATAAAAAGGTTGTTGCTATGCATACCTAACTTTGCATAGCAATAACCTTTTTATGCCAGTTGCAGTGTTTATATTGTACTGTAAACAGTATATTTTCACAAAGTTGAGTATCAAAATAAACTTTAAGATTAAAAGTTGATTTTGATGGTGCAACAGATCAGGCAATATACAAACAATTTGCGCCAGATCAAGATGTACGCAATCTTAGTATTGAAGGAAGCATGTTTATTACCTGCTTTGTTCCATTAGAGTTAAGTGGATTTATTGGTACAAAAATATTAATCTGGCTTAATCCTCGTCTTTCTTCAACAATGTTTTGAAGACCAATAAGGTGTGGATATGTAAAAGAAACAAATGAAGTCATCAAAGCAGAGGAACAGTTCATTGAAAGTCAGAAACTTGAGTTAACAGTCTTATCAAATGGTTCAACGGTGCAACATACATTAGAATTAGCCATAATAGATGGAAAGGTTGCTAATGCACTTTCTGAAAAATTGAATTCAGCTCAATGTTGCCCAATGTTGCCTGAATAAAATGCATGGAATGCTTTTTACATGTTGCCGACAAATTTGGAATAAAGAAATGGCGAGTATATGGAGCTGTTGAAAAACAGTCTGTAAAAAAAAAGAAGAATAAATTTCAACGCAAATTAATTAAAGAACCTGGTTTGGTTGCTGACATGCCTAAAGCTAATGTCTCTGGCACTAGTAATGATGGCAACACTGCACGTCATTTTTTTAGGGAATCTGAAAAAGTATCCGCCATAATTGGTTTACCAAAAACTATTCTTGACAACTTCTTTGTGATCCTATGTCAGTTATCCTGTGGTCTAGATGTTGATGCTGATAAATTTCAAGAATATTGTTTACAAGTTGCTCGCACGTATGTAAATTTATTTCCATGATATTATATATGCATGCCAGCAAGTAATCATAAAATTCTTTTTCATGGTCATTCAGTTATAAAAAGAATGTCTCTTCCAATAGGCATGTTATCAGAAGTTCAAGAAGCAACAAACTTTTTTTTAAAAATCGTGAACATTTTAGTCGTAAAATATCCAGAGTGAAGAATAATGAAGTCATACTAAGACGACTATTATGTTCATCTGATCCATATATTAGCAGTTTGAGAAGACCAGTATCAAATTCTAATAAAATTCAACTTCCACATGAAGCAATTCAACTATTAAAATTTTCGAGCTTTAAACATATCTAAGTTACATTATTTATTAGAACAATTTTGTTGTTTTAATTTGAATTATTGTTGGCATAAATAATTTACAATTACAATGTTTTATCTTTGCTATAAATCTATAAATGTAATATGTTTACCACACTGGCGTAGAAACAGGGGGCAAAGGGATAATGCCCCCCCCCCCCAAGCAACCCAAAACACCTATTTTTGATTCTGACTCTGGTTTTCTTTTTAATTCTGGCTGGTTTAGCCCCCCTTATTTTTTTACAGCCCACCTAACTTTCTTGACCTTCCTTAGCCACTGGTTTACGATGCTTTAATTTATAGATGAAGTTTGTTGTAATATATTAAATTTACAGTTATATTTAACATTCGCGCAAATACGGAGTATTTTATGAATTTTGTATAAAACTGAATATGACAACAAAAAGCTTGTTGCAATAAAAAATGAGGTATCCATAGCAATCAATAATAAAAAAATATCCCTCGAAGCGGAGACCTTATATTTTTACTAATTCTAAATTTAGTTAATACAACAATATTAGTTAAATTCTATATTAGTTTTTCTTCCGAAATAGCTGTTATGGTCTGTTGTGCATTGCACCCTCTCTCCCCCCCCCCTCTTTCCCTTTCTCCAAACTTTATTTCTTATTTTTAAACTTTGTATATTGTAAAATATACTTATTAATTTTTGCATATATATTATACAATATTGAAAAAAATAACCTTCCCCCTTCCCTGACATAAAAACCCACGCCACGGTTACAGATTTTGCTAAGTATACACTATTAAAATAGATATTGCAGTTGCAGTTCCAAATAGTTGCAAAAAAAAATTATATACATTTTTTTAATATTTACATCATTTAAATATTTACATACGTTTAATTAATTCTTCCATCAAACTTTAAATTATTGATGTACTAATGAAGATTTACAAGATTTACAAGCTGGGGTAGCTTCAACTAATTCAATTTCGTCAGCTTTTTTTTTTTTTTTGAAGAAGGTGATCTTTGTGGTTACTTAATTTGCCTTTGTAAACTTTTTTTCACATTTTACACATTCCTCTTTCTTTAATAATTTCAAATTGAGTTTTCACTTGTTCATTTAATAAATTATTCTCCATTTTTGACTTGAAATCGCAAGGAAAACAAAAAAATAATTATTAAAATATATACTTCACTCAAAACATTTTATGCAAGTTTATGGCAGTTAACTATGCAGTTATAATGCAATTGTCAGTTTTTTTAATGTCAAATATATCATAACTATTATAACTATAAGTATATTATTCGTAATTAGTTATAAATTATTTGAATCTTTTGAATTCAATTTTTCATAATGAAACCTTTTTCAAGATCAACTATTAATTAAAAATAACTGAAAATGATTTTTTCTGTTATTATTTTAATCAGAAGAATAATTTTAAGTTTAGTCATACTAATAAAAATCATTTTCAGTAATAAAAACTCAGCTTGAGATGGTTTTTACATTCTTTTAAGGGAAATCGCCAATACTAATCAATACTATCAAATAATGCATCGTTAAAAAGGGCAGAAAAAGACCTTCATGAAACAACTGATGTTTGCTTAAAGGGTTTAAAATAAAAGTTTCATGACGCATAACTGATTGCAAAAAAGCAACAAATTTTTAAACTATTTTACTTTACTCTTTAAATTAAGTTGAAATGCGCAATGAATTTGTTAGATTGAAATAAAATAATATGTCAGACATAAAATTATGTCAAAATATGTCGATAAAAAATATGTCGACATGTTTTTCAAGATCGGAAATCATTATTGCAAAAACTTTGTGTTTCTATATTATTGTAATAGTTATTATTAGAGCATTAAGATCTCTTAGTATAAATTAGAGAAGAGCATTAAAATCTCTTAGTACAAATAAACTTTTTTTCTTGGAAGCTTTTTAAAATAACATTTTGAAGATGGTTTAAGAATATTTCTGTTAAAGATTTAGGCGGTTTATAACAGCATGATATTATAGTATTTAGAGTCGTATTATTAATTACAATAGAAACAAATTCCGTGTCGTAATCAGCATCGATCATTTCGTAAATTATTACTGCAAACTAATTTTAATGTAAACTACAACATCCCGCCTCTTTTTTTCGAAATTTTTTGCAAATGGAGTCCTTCATAGTTATTTAATTGAATACGCACACTTTCGTTAAATTTGTCATCAGTTAACCATGTTTCGCTCAAACAAATAATATTAAAATAATATTGCTTTCTTCTAAAAATATTTTCAAGTTTTCAAAATTTGTTTTAGCACTTCTTATTTTAAGATGAAAAAGAGACAGGCCCTAAGTCTTAATTAGGCTCAACTCCTTTTAAAAAAAAGTATTACTTGTGCAAACATACAGCGGAGAAATTAGAATTAGCCTCACCTTAATTTTTCGTTTTAATTTAATAAAAATGGCAGTGAAACAATTATAAAATCTACTTTATTTCTTATTATCTTCTACTAAAACTAAAAAGTTTATACATTGATATGTTTAATTAATTACAAATGGAAAAAAATTAAAAACAGTCAATTTGTGGAGAAAATAGAATTAGCCTCATTTACGTTAGGGTAAAGCGGGGTAATAAGATCAGAGGGGCAATAAGATCTTTTTGAGCAGAGCTAATACTAAATTCCTTTATGCTATTGTGTAAATAATGATTTACTAAGTTTTTTATGATATGTATTTACTTACTACGTAAGCGAGTAGTTTAAATCATTTCTTGGACTAATAACTAATTTTTTACCATGATTAATTTGGTATTCAATATCGACGTTTTTTACGGCAGTTTTTAATTTTGTTCGAAGTTTATGAAAAACTTTTCCATTATCGGTGCTCCTCAGTTTTTAATTAATAAGTCTGTAACAAGTTGTTTGCTTTTATTTTTCTTGAAAGTAAAGTACCTAAGTTTAGTAAGTCTTTTATTAAAGTTACACATTCTACTTAAGTAATATTTAGACATAAAAATAATAATTTAAATGTCATATTTATTTTTGTAAAATCATTGAGTCATTGAGCCGTTCAATCAAGGTTTTGACATTTTAAACATATACCTTTAAAATTACCTTGCACACAATTTTTTTTTGTTATACTAGCAAAGGTAAGACTTATTTGAGATAAGACTTAGAAAGGTAAGACTTTTTACAAAAAATTTTATTTATTAGTTTACTTAGAGTATAATACTTTTATATTAAAACAAGTAGGTCTTAATGCCCTCCCTGACTAGTAAAAAATGGCAAAACTCTCTAATAAATTTAAATCAGCTATAAATTTCATACTATTTAGTTAAAAAGTTATGACTAAAATTAAAAGCAACTTTTTAATGTAAAAATAAATTTTGTAAATGTTTTTTTGAAAATAAAAGTTTTTTTGTTTGTTTTTTGTTTAAATGGTTCAAACATACAAAAAGTTAAAGCAAGGAGGAAGGAAATCCTACTCAAATAGCCAGGAAATGATAGATGCCTGCAGTTCTGTTTTGAATAAGGAAATGTCAATAAACCAGGCATCCAAAAAATTTTAGGTGTGGCAGGAGAGCTCTTTTGAAAAAAGTAAACGGTGAACTATCAGTCGACTCTCATCCAGGACAAAAAACAGTTTTGACCTCATAGCAAGAAAAAGTGCTGTCAGAATATCTTATTTTAATGGCTGATTGGGGATGGGGTTTTACTAGAGGTGAAGTAAAAGATCTGACACAAGATTTTCTTAAAACAATCAGTATTGATACACCATTTATAGATTCTCGACCAAGTAAAGGCTGGTTGCATGCTTTCTCGCAACGAAATCACAAAATTACGCCAAGAAAAACTGAACATTTAAGCAATTCAAGAAACCATGCTAAAAATCCTGAGACCATTAAAATTTAATTTGAACTAGTCGAAAAAACATTAAAAAATGCAGGAATTAATAACCTTCCTAGTCAAATATTCAATTCTGATGAATTTGGGTTCATCACTGACCCAAAGGAGCAAATTGTATTCGCAAACGGAGGTGCTTCTCGAGTGTCGCAAAGCATTGGTGGATCATGCCGGGAGCTAACTACTGTCAATTGTGCATGTTCTGCTAGTGGGCATATATTGCCACCATATATTTTATCTACAAAGAAAAAAATTCGTATATGGACTGGGTTAAAGGTGGCCCTGATGGAGCTGTTTATACTACTAGTAGTAAGGGCTGTATGGAGTGCACTCATTTTTTAGAATGGTTTCAAAGCATATTTCTAATGTCAGGGTTAGGGTTAGGGTTATCATCTTGCAAAAAGCATCTTCCAAACTGCCTACGTGTTCTTATATTTGATGGTCATATTTCTCATATTAGCTCCCCACTTAATGATTTGGCAAAAAAAAAATAATGTTATTCTCCTACGCATTCCTACTCATCTCACCCATCTTCTTCAACCTTTTAGACACATCAGTTTTTCGACCTGTAAAAAGCAAATGGCAAAGTTTGCTTATAAAATATACAAGAACACATAATGGACCAGTATCCAAGAAACATTTTTCAGGGCTACTACGTACCCTTTTTCAGAGTTCCTTTACTATGGAACAAGTCAAAAGTGGTTTTAAGGGAACTGGCATTTTCCCTCTTAACAAAGATGCTATTGACACACGTTTATTTAATCAGTGTTTTCAGTCACTAATAAAGAAACCTACATTCTCCACTAATCATCTCACAAGATCATGTTCAATGCCTAATCTTCAAAGCATTTGTGTTAACGATGCTCCCATTTCAACATCAATATCATCTGCTTCATCATTACCAGTTTCTACATCAACTTCCTCTATCAATGATTTTTTTCTTAATCAATTACAGTCAAAATGTGCAAAAACCTCTCTTCATGGAAGATCTGCACGGGTTAAAGGGTTTCGCTATGGTAAAAGTTTAACATCAGAAGCATGTTTAAAACGAAAAAGAGAAGCTTCTAAAAAACCAAAGACAAAAAAAATTGAAGAAAAAAAATAATAAAAATAAAAATGATAATGATGAAAACGGCAATATTGTATGTCCTGAATGTGGTGGCTGTGGAAATAAAGGTGATCAGTGGGTATGCTGCGATGTTTGTGACATTTGGTATCATGAAAAATGTACTATGATAACTGAATTAGATGATGTTAAAGTCGTGGAGTGGAAGTTTAGTAATTGTTCTAAGCTTTTGTAAAAATATAATCTTAAAAATTATTATTTTTTAATTGACTTCTTTTTAAATATTTGTTTTCACACAGTTTTATGATATTTTTAAGTTCGTCAATAGGTTTTTAATCTTATTTAAGTATTCTAAAAATATGATCAAGTAAAGTATACAACCCCCTCATTTTAGGGAAGGTAAAGCCTAACATGATTGTAACTTTTAAACATAAGGTTATTTGATCAAATTAAAAAACCTGCTGATAAATTTAAATGTTTTATAAGATAGTAAAAAAAAAAATTATTAGCTCAATGCCCACATTTCGGGTAATAGTGTCAAAATATTGAGATATTTCAGTTCCCAGCCTCAAATTACCACAATATTACACGTTAAGAATAGAAACTTAATATAAATTAAAAATAAATTAAAAAAAGAAATGATTATGTTATTATTTTACAGAAAAGACAAGATATAGGATAATGGTCTCTTTCAGTTTGCATATTTCGGCGATATATGAAATAAAAAATAATTAAGTTTATTTCATTCGTTTTTGACTCAAAAGTTAACCATAATGTTTTTGTTATTATCAAGAAAATAAAGTTACTAACGAGTCAGAATTTTTCGCTACTGGATCACTAATGAAAAGCACATATCAAGTGCAAGGTGGGGGGTCAAGACTTTGTAGTAATAGGGGGGGTAAGGCATGTTTTTTCAATTTGGTGGATCCTGACCACCTATAAAGGGGGGGGGGGGGTAATTTTCAGTTTTGATGATTTTTAAGCAGGCAAGTTCATAAATTTTTTTGCTGATTTTAAATAGCCTCTTTAATTTACTCACGTAATTTAAACAAAGTGCTGTGTTAATATAAAAGTTTACAAAAAAAAAAAAATTGCAAATGTCTAAGGGAGCGATTGCCTCCCCCTTACTATGGATCCACCCTTGGCATAGATCCGGGTTAGTCACCACACACCACTAATTGAATTTGAAATTTATTTTATTTATATAATGAATAGCTATAGACAATAGATTTAACTTGGTATAAATTATATCGTCTATAAAGGATTACTTTAATAGTCAAATTGTAATGTATACCTGTATTACTTATATTTTTTTGATTGGCATATTTAATAAAAACTTCTTAAATACTCATTTTTAGACCACATTTCTTATACAAATATAAATTAGAATTAGTTAAATTGTTCCAACAGTAAATTTTTTTTTTTGAAAAATCTTTTTTTCTCCCCAAACAATTATATAGGCCCTTTTATATAGACCCAAAAGTTCACCTTTCGGAGCTACAATAATTGGGGCTTTTGTTTTTGTGCAATATCATACATTTGTGTTTACTTGAACAAAGTTTTAGCTATATATATAGTATTTTATTCCTAGTCAATTCTACTGTACCGTATTTTACTGTATACCGTATGAAAGGTTTTGGAATAAGTAGAGATAGAAGTGATAAATAGGTGTGTTAAGACATATTTGACATTTTATATAATGTTGAAGGCACTTTAATTACGAAAAAGGACAATATTTAAGTTATCAAATAAAATTTTAACAATTGCACTAAGTCTTGGTAAAAATATATACATTCAATATACTTGGTCTTATGTATATTTACCCCTTTTTTTATTTTTTGCGATTTTTTAATAACTTTTACAAGTCTTGGCACTATACAAAACTTTTTTTTCTCCGTATAAAATGCTATGCCTCGTATACAAATATGTTGTCTGTCACTAGGAAAAAAAATATTCGTGAACTTCACAATATTCATTTTTTACAATAGGAAAATCTGAAAGTATATAAAAAAAGTGTTCTGAATGCCCTCCTTTGCCCTACATACAATAAAATACAGGAAATATTTTGTCTTTACACCCATTTAATATTTAGTATTGCTGAATTTTTAATAACTTCAAATATGCGACTAGACATACTAGTCAAAATATTTTGGATAGTTTATATAGATATACTTCATTCCAAGCTTCTCTGTTACGAGTTTTCAGCTCCAAGGTGGATTCAAACTGCTCACCAATTTCATAAACCTTTCTAGAAAATATTTCCCATAGATTTTCAATTGGGTTAAGATCTGGACTAGATGCGGGCCATTCTATTACGTGAATACTTTTTTCTCTAAAGCAAGCTTTTGTAAGCTTTGAGTTATGGATAGCCTCATTATCTTGTTGAAAAGTGAAATTTTCACCCATCAATTCCTCACCATGTTTAACAAACTTATTTCTAATAAATTAATGTAGTCCTGTGAATTCATTTTTGTTGAAATCCATGCCTGTGGATGTTTTCCAGCGACGGAAAAGCCCCCAAAACCATAACAGTTCCACCACCAAAGTTACGACTCATCCGAGTTTCTTTCTCTTTTCGAAGATCGTGCCAGTAATATTGATAGCCATTAGGACCATCTAGATTGAACCTTTTTTCATCACTAAAGAGAACTTGATGCCACTCTTCCTGCCAAGACATGTGTTCTTTTGCAAATTGTAATTTAACTTTTTTATGACGAGCAGTAAGTTTTGGTTTTGGTTTACGCTTTTTCCAAACTGTGTTTGGATCTTCATGTAAGATTTGTCTCACATGCTCAACAGATACAGTTAATTTTAAATCATCACAAATTTGAGATGCAGTCGTGTGCCGAGCAGCAGCATGACGTACAATAACTCGTTTAGTACAATTATCAATTTTACGTTTGCCACCACTTTTTTAATAAGTTCCATAATTAACGCCAATCTTGAAGTAATTATTAACCACTTTTGGAGATCTTTTAAATTTTTTTGTAATTTACCGATTAGATAAGCCTGTATCTTTGTATGCTTTGATTACTGCTAATTGTTCCTTCGTTAAACGCTTACCATGTCCAATTTCAAATTCAGGTATCAAAAACCAAATGTTAAAAACTTTATAAGCACTGATTTCACAGTCTTTGTTTAACTTACAAATAATAATAATAAACTAAGTCACAAATGCGTATCACCAGATCAAAATATACAAGTAAACTGAAAATAATTATTGATGAGGCTAATTCTATTTGTTACCGTAAATATCAAGTATTGTACATTTTATGGTTTTATCAAATGTACCGCAATTTAATTATGCTATGTTATAATCTAAAAAGTTGTTGTTTGTAACAATAACTATAGGTGTGTGGATACAAAAGATGCACCGCAGAAACTTGCTTACAGATTTACAAAAGATTGGATCAGTACATGGTGAGGCTAATTTTATTTTTTCTACTGTATAAGTTGATTCCATATTCATTAATGAAAAGTTATCAATAAAGCTATTTTTTGGATTATTTTTATCAAAGTGTTTTGATAATTGTTTTAAATACCTTATCTGAAATATTTTTGAAAAGACTTATGTATTTAAACATTTTTGGATTTATTTTAAAGTAAGAAAAAAAAGAAATATATATATGTATATATATATATATATATATATATATATATATATATATATATATATATATATATATATATATACATGTGTGTGTTTATATATATATATATATATATATATAGAGAGAGAGAGAGAGAGAGAGAGAGAGAGAGAGAGAGTGGGTGAGTGAGTGAGTGAGTGAGAGAGAGAGAGAATTTCACGCTCAAGCGAGTTATTTCGATAAAAATAAAAAATAAATTCAAACAAAACTAAGTTATCATTAGGTTGCCATAAAATTAAAATTTTTAAATTTTGAATAATAATGTTATTTGTGTTATTATTATTTTTTTTTTTTTTGTAATTCCAAAATAGAGTCTTGCGTCATACTTTCTATATTAATGGTTGCAAAACTACATTTTTATAAAAGCGTATAAATGTCCCCTTTGGTAACGACAACTAATTTTTTTATTTAATACTAATTTTTTTATTTAATTTTTTTTTAATTGATTTAAGATATATAAATAAATAGGTAAACAATCTTTTGAATAATTTTTCGCAGAATAATAACTACTTATTTTAATTTAAGAAGCCAATTTGTGTAGGTTAATTATTTGGCTTGAAATATTCTAGTGAAAACAACAGGTTTAATGCATTGTTTTTTTTTTTGCGTCCCGTTAGTAACACAGCATATAATTAACTATAATTCCTAAACTTAAAATATTCGAACGAATTTACAAAATACAAGGAAAAAAATAATTTTGGGATAATTCATAGATATACAAACATCCAATCTGTTAAAATAAAAAATATATATCTAAAAATGTGACATTACAAAAATCAAAATATCCCGTAAGTAAAGGTGGAGTTGGCATTTGCCCCCCAATAATTTTTCAAGCAAATAATTTTGCAGAAATTTGCTGAAAGATGACTTAAAAAAAAAGGTCTTTATAACTATTTCGGGGTAGTACTGCCAACCCAATATAGTTTTTGTTCCAACGCCCTGATATATATATAATCATTATAATATTTAGTAATTTAAAATATAACGTAAATAAAAGGTTAAAAAAAGAAATTTTTTTTTTTTTTTTTTGCATTCCACTCGCGTGCATCAAGCTTGTCGTAAATATTGGCAACTTTTCCCGATTGTCTTTTAATTTTTATTTTCTCTCGCAAATCCTTTCTAATTTGATTCGTCTCCGTGCCATAATATTTAATAATGAAAATGTTCTTTCCTTTTAACTCTGAAGTGTTTTTAATTTCTCCTCCTTACCTTTCCAAATATTTCAGAGCAGTTGTTTTGTGCTCTTTTATACTTTCCTTATTAGCTCTATGCGCTCTTTCAATTTTTACATTTTTTATACCCAAGTACTCATCAAATAATATTTTAACTTTTAATTCGCTTTCCAACCACCATTCATTATTATTTTCTTTAACTCCGTCAACTCTTACATTATTTCTTCTTGATCTATCTTCTATTAGCTCACTATTTATTTTTTTTAGTTCAGTATTCTTATTTTGAATTTTATTTAGGAGTAGATTTATTTTTCATGAAAATATATCTTTGGTCCCGGGTAGAAAGGGCTTAAGTCAATTTTTCACAAAAAAAAATTTTCCGTAGATTTAAAGCCTAATTTTTGCTGATTTTTTTGGTCCAATTGGCATTAGTCAGTGACGAATATTACTCATATTATTTAAAAAATAAATAGAGCATATCTCAACATGATTGTTTCTACGTTCAGAAGGAAAGGCGTATGATGACTTACGCCGTTTATACCATTTTATTGCTCAGTTACATAAGATTTAATATGACTTACGCCTTTTGTAGTGTAATTATATCTCGTGTAAAAATGGCATAAGTCAATGATAAAAACTATTATTATAAAATATTATAATCAGTATTAGTGATTACAAAATTTAATCTCTCATAATAATATTATATGTTAAGTTTAAACCGCAGTTATACCAACAGAAAAAAAATTAATATTTGGCTATTGCCGTGGTACTTACATAGAGTTATGTAAAAATAATAATTATTTTTGTCTATCTTTCATTCTTTTGATAGAATGATAATGAGTTTGCGCTCCAATATTAGTTTATTGTTGACACTTGATATTTTTATTGTCGATTTTGATTTTTTTAATCACTCTGGTTTTGAACTGAACCTTTTTTTGAATTTAAGTTATAAACAACAAAATGAGGAAAAGAACTATTCAAATGGTCGATATGACTAGTTCCTCAAAACATTGTAAACCACGTATTATTATAAATAATAAAATTATAACAATAACAAATTAAATTAATATTAGTGTTATACTTAATAGACAGTAATCAGCACTACAACAGGAAATACAGAATATTCTCAGATGATTCAGGTAAAGTATAACATCAGTATGTTTCAGTATTTTTTTTAACATTAAAATAAGGTCCAGACCAACCAATAGTATTATGTGATGATCTCCTGAAGAAACTACTTAGGCTGACATAGGTAAATATAAATAATTATAAAAATGTTTTGTAAAACTGAATTTAAGTAGTCTTAATTTATTAGATTAGTTTTTTATATCTTATTAAAATTAATTTATTAGACTATGAAGTTCGTGATGGCTCGTTGCAAGAGGCACCATTTCATAATACTACAGGTAGGTATTTAAATGATTATAATATTAAATAAACTACAAACTATAATTTAATGAATTATCATATTTTTCAGATTGTGAAGAAGACATAATGACACAAGCTATTGAAAATATTATTTCTGATAAACCTTTTAGAAGAAAAATTAGAAAGTTACGTTCAACAAACCGTCAAACAGGATTACCTTATGTTACTGCAAAAAGTAAAAATATACCTGGTCGTTCTAATAAAAAGCCTTTACAAGAATGTTGCTTGAATTGTAAAAGTTGGTTAGAACCTCATAAAAATACTATTTTTAATGAGTATTGGAGTCTTGGTTGTCATACAAGAAGACTAGACTATATTGCTGCAGCAGTAATTAAAACAAAACTGAAGTTACAAGAAAAAGAGTCGACACATCATTAAAAGAAAGAAATGTTACTTATCATTACTATTTTACTATTGATGGTAATTGTAAAAAATGATGCAAAAAATATTTTTTAATCACTTTAGACGAAAAAGAAAAATTTGTTACAACAGTTCTAGAAAACAAGTACACAAATTCAGTTACAGGTAAAAGATCAACGAGGACTTGGACCTTCACCAAATAAAAAAAGTGAAGCTGCTATCATAGATGTACATAAACATATTCTTTCATTCCCAGCATATGAAAGCCATTATGCGCGTAAAACAAATAATAAAAAGTACTTAGCATCTCCTCTTAATCTTAAAAAAATGTACGAACTATACCGGTCGACAACATCTGAACCAGTTGGAAGAATAATATATGAAAAAGAATTTAAAACTACCAATTTATCTTTTAAAGTGAGAAAAGCCGACACCTGTCACAAATGTGATTCGTTTAAAATAAGAATTGAAATGGAACAAAATGCAGAAATCAAAATTAATTTAATTAATGAGCGTGATAAGCATGTTAAAAATGCTGATGACGCTTACAGTTTGCCTGGACAAAGAAAAATCAAAATTGGATTCAACAAATTTTTGCATTGCTTTTGATCTTCAACAATATTTGCCAACACCATTTTTGGAGACCTCTGTGGCATTCTATAAACGTTTATACTGGACATATATTTTAACAACACACAATATCGCATCAGGACAAGCTTCCTGTTATTTGTAGCATGAGGAAGTTGCTCGTGCTACAAATAACAGGGGAGACAATGAAGTTGCATCATGTGTTTTCAAGGACCTTATGAAACTACCAAATACTATAAAAACAGTTACTTTGTATTCTGATTCTTGTGCAGGACAAAACAAGAATTCCCACATGGTCAGTATGTTCTTTGCTCTGTTATCAAAAAAAAGATGTTACAAGAAATCAATCACAAATTTTTGGAGCCAGGGCATTCACATATGGAGTGTGATTGTGATCATTCACTTATTGAAAAAAAAAAAAAAAAGTCAGAAACCATTGAAGCTTATCCAAGGGATTGGGCTACATTAATAAGTTGTCCAAACAAAAAAAAACATTTCATGCAGATGAAATGAAACTAAGTGAAATATATGACTTTGGTAAGATTGTAAAAGGCCCTTTAGTCATGAGAAAGAATAATGAGGTGGCAATAAGTATATTTGGCATGATGTTTCATGGGTCAGATACTGTGCATCAATTTTGGGTAAGCTATTGTATAAAACTAGTCTAAGTAAAGAAGAAGAATTTAAAACATTAAATATTATTAGAAGAGGATCAAAAAATATGGCAAATATTATATCATTAGATCCAGCTTATGATGGGCCATTACCCATATCAAAAGAAAAAGAAAAAGATTTAGTTAACTTGCTACCACTATTACCGAATATTTATCATAAATTTTATAAGAATTTAAAGGACAATCAAAATGAAGATGCTTCGTATCACCCAGACTTGAGTGAAAGCGATTAATAATGTGATTCATTAAACAGTTTTTTATTTTATTATGTTGTTATATTTTATTAATATAATAACTTTTTTTTTTCAATTATTTTATTTTATACTGTTTTAATTTTTTTTTTTATATATTAGTTTAGTGTACTTGATGAGTCACTTGAAGTTTGTTTAAGTTCCTAATATTTTTTTTAATGTTTTGTATTAATTTTATTTCTATAAAAAAATAGGTGCCAACTGCCAATATTGTGTTTATGTAGGTACTTTATGAGTGAGTATCAGAGAGTTGTAAAAGTAATAAATTTTTTTTTTCATTTCCTACAACTAAAAATAATAAATGAATATACTATAATTATTGGTTATTAGTTTATTACTATATTCTATGTATTAGACATTAATGGACCTGTTTAGTGATATTTTTATCTGATTATTTATTCATTTGAAAGTCAAAACAAGTTAACTCAAAAGGACATAAGTCGTGTACAAGCAGGGCATTAGTCAGTAAAAGAGAAATCAAAAGGGCATAAGTTGTAGACAAAAGGCTTATGTCAAAACTAGTGAAATCAAAAGGGCATAATTACAGTTATCCTGTTAAATATTCGTAGTATCAAGAATTTTAATGGTTACATGTATTAGGAATGTAATATATACAATATAAAAATACCTTAAATATGTATAGATATAATGAACTTACACGTAGGAATTTTCAAACTTTGATATTGCTGTCTCAAAAAGTTGGTCAAATTGACTTATGCCCTTTCTAACCGGGACCAAAGATATAACGGTTTTATTTTTGTTTTCAATGAGTTTCTCATGAAAATTTAAACTTACTTTTACTTCTTCAACTTCTGTAGCAAGTGTGGATATTTTTTTAGCGTTTTCCAAAATATTCTTTTTACTTTGTCCAAAAATTCTAATTGTTTAAACTTTTGGTTTTTGCACTAACAATATTTATAAAATTGTTTTCTTGTTGCTTTAGCGCAGCTTCTGTTTCTACTTTGTACTCTGAACGCAGGTCTTTTATCATTTTTTTAAACTTCCACAAGCGTTACTCCCATAGTTTAAATACAATAACAATACAATAAAAAACTGTAGTAGTAAATTTTATAGCAATAAATTATAGCAATTAATTTCACTTTGACAGCATATACATTGTGTAGTTATTCTAGGTAAACAAATTAAATTATAAATTACAAATCATTCAGCTCAAGATATTTATTAATGTGTGTTTTGAATATGTTCAAGCTTTCACTTTTCATTATAAAATCTGGTAGTTTGTTCCACATTGATGAGACTCTATTGGTTAAGAAATAATGACAAATATTGCAGTTTTTAACAAATTCTTTGATTATGAAATGATGGCCCATGTGTAAGGCTGATACGAGGCAAAAATATTACAATCTAGTTCTACAATATTTATTTTTTTTAAATAGTTTGTATATTTGAATAAAGTTGCCTCTTTTGCGTCTTTTTTCCAGTGTGCCATTTGTTTTAATTCTTGTTTCATAACTTGTTTTGGAATTTCAACAAGTTTTTCAGGTGTCCATTTAGCGGCATAACGTTGAACCTTTTCAAGTGCAATAATATCACTTTTAAAAAATGGTACCATGGTTGTATCGCAAATTCAAGGTGGGTTCTTATAAATGTTACGTATAGTATCCTAAACAATTTTTTGTTGATGTAGTGAAAGATTTTTTTCAATATTCCAAGCATTGAATAAGCTTTTGATGTACAATTAGTGGACTTTTCCATTTGAGATTTGATGACATTGTAATTCCAAGATCCTATGATATCCTATGAGGGATCTTTCTCCTATGACTGCCTGCAAAAATGCAGGCAGTCATAGGAGAAAGATCCCTCAAGCGAGTTAAAACTTTTTACCTTTTGGAATTTAATTATTATTTATTAGTTTAGAAACATTACATAAAGAATCATATTAAAACAAATAATTATCGTTAAGATCATATTATAATTGAAGTAAGTATAGAAAATAGTTTAGCATTTATATATAACATTTTTATTAGATATAAATTAGAAAGAATCACTTCTTTTAATTTTTTAAATTGTTTACATTTTGTTTGTTTTAGTTTTTCTTTTAGCTTTATTTTTTTAAACAGTTTTGCTTTTATTGAGCTTATATTTTGTTTTTTAGAAGGAAAATAGGGGTATGGATGAGGCCTAATTATTTTTTATGCAACAAAAAAGTTATACTAATGCTATTTCCATAAAATTGGTTATTACTACTTTGAAATTTCTGTTATGCTATTAACTATTTTTGTTTTTTTTTTAGAAAATTTACAAAAAATAAAATCTTGTGACATGTCATGTCAACACTGACATGACATGTCACAACCTATTGTATGTAAATTTTGTTATAAGGATTATAGTTTTTATGAAAAAAAAGGTAAAGTTTTTTTTTTTTTTGTTTGTATTTTTAAATTTTCTCGTGTCATTTTTGTAATTTTTGTTTGCACATGTTTATTGTTTGCATATAATATGTGGTAATATGTGCTTTATTGTTGTTTTATCAATGTATTTTTATAATAATGTAAAGTGTTTTTTTATTGTTTGTGTATGTGTTAATATGTGTTATATAATTGTTTTATAAATGTGTTTAACTATGTTTATATAAGGTTAAATATATATACATATATATATATATATATATATATGTATATATATATATATATATATATATATATATATATATATATATATATATATATATATATATTGTGTTTATAGTTGGTACATAGGTTTATATTATATTTTTTCCATGTTTTCAAAGTGCTATGACTTGATAAACGTGTAAAGCAAGATTTGTTAACCTTGCCTGCCAAGTGATGTACTTATAGCAGAGGGTTACACGGCAGTGTTTAGCGTCAAACTGTTACTGCTTTAGGTGTAGGTGTTTTCAAGCCTTTATCATTAATTATTCTGAAAATACATATTAATGTATTTCACTAACATTTTGCGTAATGTTGTTACTTATGTTTTGTTATATATGAATGTTATGTTACTTAAGTTATGTTATATTCATATTATATTAACTTATGGTGTGTGCTATTGTTGTGTGTTATTGTCATAATGTAGTTTTTTTGTTATCTTTTGAGTTGATAGACATTTGGCTTACCTTCACGTTGGCGTCTATTGTTAAAAACAATAAATAGGTAATTTCATTATTAAAAATCACTGCTTTTAATCATTCACTAAAAGCCAAAGACAAATTGTTTTGCCATATATACAATTTGTATTATCTCAATTTGATTTTTTGTCTTTGGCACTGTTTATTACATAATTTTGCTATAAATATTTTGAAATCATGATGTACCAGCAAATTTAACAACTACAACTCTGGTAAATCACAACAGCTTTTCTCTATAAGGTACATCGATTTTCATTTTTTGTATGTAATGTTTTTCCTAATTATTTACTTATTCGTTACATTTTTTAATTTAGATTTATCAGATGATGTATTTATGTGGTATAGAAAAATATTGTAAAGTTTTGTAAATTTTTTAAAAACTAATAATTTTTTTTAAGAAATAGTATTGAAGTTCGCAAAAAAGGGTTTACAACGTTTGTTTTTTTTAATTTTTGTGAGTTAGCGGTATGTTTATTATTAGAATTGCAGGTTTTTAATAAATTTTTTTATTACTATTAGCTAAGTTAATTTTTTTTCAATCATCCCCTAGCTGATATATATATATTTTTAAAGTCATAAGATTATTGTATAATTTATTTTAAATAACAGTTTGTTATATATAAAAAAAATTTTTGTGTGTGCTATTTTGAGTAGAAAAAAAAAATAAAAAAAATTATATTGGAAAGATCACAATCTTCGAAATTCATTTAATATTTTTTGTTATACTTTCAATTAAAAGTGATGTTTTAAATGGATGATAATAGGCTAGAAGCAGATATTAGTTTAGAAAATGGAAATGTTAATATCCAAGTTAATCTTCCCAGAAATGAAAGAGATAAGCTTAAGTGAAATGAAATTAATAATCGACAAAATGCTAGAAATGCTACTCGGCAAGCATATATTTCGAACCCAAATGAGGAGAGCTTGGTTAGGCGATTTGAAAATAATCGTGGCAGAAATGAAAGAGATAGGCTTGGTGAGTTGAAATTAATAATCGACAAAATGCTAGAAATGCTGCTAGATATGAAAGAATACATTGTATAGTAAGAATTAATATTATTTCAGATTGTAATTATTTTGGAGAAATGAATTACATTTGTCAGCATTGTAGTGATAAGAAATTTCCTGATGAAACACATTTTTTATGTTGCCATAATGGAAAGGTTTTGTCGCAAGAAAAGTTTTGTCGCAACCTTCACCATTTCCACAAGATTTACAAGATTTATTTAAAGGAAACTATGCAGATGGAAATGCCAATATGAATTTTTTAAAATATATTAGAAATTATAATGCCTTTCTTTCTTTTGCTTCATTTAAAGCTAAATTAGTTCAACCCTTTAATCATGGACCGCCATGTTTTAGAATATGTGGTCAGGTTTTAGAATATGTGGTCAAGTTTTTCATCGTATAGGTAATCTTAGGCCAAATTAAGATGTTCTGCCAACATATTGTCAACTATACATCTATGATCCACTTGCAGCAGTAAATTTTAGAATGCAATAACGTGGTGATTATCTTTACTTTAATGATTTAATGTTTCGATTGCAAATTATTATTAGTGAAAAGAACCCATTTGCCCTTGCATTTAAAAACATGGCTGAAGTAAAAGATGAAGAAATTCATCGAGCAGCTATAGAAGGTTGCTCAGTGTCAGTTGTAAAAATGTCTTAACTTGAAGGGCAAAATAGACGTCGCTATAATCTCCTTTCACATAATGAAGTTGTACTTGTTGGTGAAGATGGTGCACCACCTGCTTCCAGGGAAATTTTTTTTTTACCCAAGAGGACATCCTAATAAAACTATATCAAGTATGTCTGCCAACTTAGATCCTATGGTTTATCCTCTGTTTTTTCCGAGGGGTAATGCTGGTTGGCATAATCAATTGGTTCACAGCCCTGAACGTGCTACATTGGTTAGAAATCATGTTACATTATCTCAGATAGTGTAACATGATTTCTAACCAATAATTTTAAATTTTTTAAATTTTTAAGTATGGTGAAGAATGTAACATAATGTTACATTATTTACCATACTTAAAAAGTATGGTAAACGAGATCTTTTTATTACTTTCACTTGGAACCTAAAATGGCGCGAGATTACTGAAAGTTTATATCCAGGTCAGACAGCAAATGATAGACCTGACTTGGTTACTCGAGTATTTAAACTCAAATTAAATAACCTTCTCAATGACATTTTTAAGCACGGGTATAAGGTGTATAAGGGAAAGTTGTAACACATGTTTAGGTTATTAAATTTCAAAAGCATGGTTTGCCATATGTTCATATTTTACTTCACTTTGCAAATGATGATAAGCTTGAAACGGAACATGATTTCAATAATTTAATATCTGCAGAAATTTTAGATCCGATTGTTAATCGTGATCTATTTGATGTTAAAACTTGCATGATTTACGGTCCGTGTGGCATACTCAATCCTAATTCTCTCTGTATGAAAGATGGGGTGTGTAGCAAAAACTATCCTGAAAAATTTAATGCTAACATAGTAGCAGTTTATAATGGTTTTCCGCGCTATAGACATCGTGATAATAGTTTGGTTATCAATATTAAAGGTAACAATGTAGATAACCACTGGGTTGTACCTTACAATCCATGTTTATCAAAGATATATCAAGCTCAAATTAATGTTAAAGCTTGCATGTTTGTTAAGGCTGTTATATATTTGCACAAACACATATACAAGGGTCATGATTGTGCCAAAATTTTAATAAATAAACAAATTAATCATGAAGGGAATAAACACTGTTGGAACAAAAACTAAGTATAAATTATATGGTTAGTATAGTTAAATAGATGAAGCATTTATATCTGTACCTCAGAAGTCGAAGGCCGGTTGTCATATTTTAGAAATTGTTCAGGACACAGGAAATAGTAAAATAATTAGTCTTTATTGGCTTTTTCTTGATGGTTAAACTTATGTAATTTTTTGCGTTTTATTTAATTTGTCTTAAGGCACATGAAATATAATTTTTACAAAAAAAAAAAGTCAAATAAAAAAAGTAAATAGTCGTTTCTGAACAACAGACGTTTTTCCTTTAAACATTGTAGGACACTAGACCTTTTATATTGACCTAACTTTGTTTCGCATTGTCGTAGGACAACAGTCTTTATACCTCTGAAGATAGTGAAAAAACTAAAAAAGGTCTCATACATAATTTATTTTCACAAAAAGCTGGATAGCCGACCTTTGTCTTCCGACCTTGTCTGAGGTACAGATATTAAGATTTTAAAGTTTATTTTAGTTTACAGTTTTAGTTTAGTTTATAGTTATTTTGAGTTAGTTTTAGCTTCAGTTATCTTTTTTCTTACTTTAGACAACTTTATAAAGGAAGTGAAGGGAATAGGTAAAAAAATTATAATTATATATTTATATGTAAATACTATTTTATCGATTATTCTGAGGTATACTTTTTTGTCTTTAGTGTCTGGTAGAAGCATAACTGATAGCGCTGTGTTTTATATTTTATATGTTTTGTATGGAGAAATATGTGCAATAGGTGAAAGAATTATTTAATAAATAGGACATTTTTTAAATGTTTGCGTTTTACTCATATTTTTGATAAAATATAATTTTTCACATGTTTAACCCTTTTTAATTCACTCTTTTTTTTTTAATATTTTTAGCATCTTCTTCTTTTACCAGTGAAAACGCTGAGGTTATGCTTTATATTTTAATTAAATAAAATTGCAAATATTTATAATTTTTAATAAGTATGACATTTTTTAACTGGTCGCGTTAAAATCATATTTTTATTAAAATAAATTTTTTTACTTGTTTAACCCTATTTAATTTACTCATTTTTTTTCACCCTTTTTAATAGACCTTTTCGCGGTTGCGAAATGCATCTTGGGTAATCAGGGCAAACAAACAACAAAGTTCGCTTTTTTTAAATCAAAGCTGAAGACCTACTTCCTATTATTTTTATTATCTAGTGCTTAGATTTATGGTTTGATGTTTTATATTGTGAATTTTTTATTATTATAGATAAAGAAAATATGATTATAAAATGCCAAACTACTGTTGCTGTGTTGCTGGTTGTAATAACGATTCTAGGTATCTGGATAGGTTACTCAAAAGAAGTCAAGTAACAGAGCTAAAATTTCATTATTTTCCTAAAGACTCTGAAAAAAGACATCAGTTGGTAAATCAAGTTGGAAAAGGTTTACTAAATTAGTTATTAAATTATTACTAAATAAAGCCAAGAGATTTAAAAAAAATATCATTAAAATCTCTAACATTGCAGCAAGAATTTCTTCTTGTAATGATGCGTTTACGCTTAGCTCTTTTAACTGAAGATCTTGCTCATCGTTTTATGATTTCTACTTCTGTAGTCAGTTCAGTATTTATAACATGGATAAAACTATTTTCTCTTGAGTTAAAATGGATTATACATTTTCCAAACAGATATATTATAAAAAGAAATTTACCAACCATGTTCAGAAAGTACTATCCGAAATGCTCTGTAATAATT
This sequence comes from Hydra vulgaris, assembly GCF_038396675.1. Classification (NCBI taxonomy): domain Eukaryota; kingdom Metazoa; phylum Cnidaria; class Hydrozoa; order Anthoathecata; family Hydridae; genus Hydra; species Hydra vulgaris. The sequence goes on along the minus strand of NC_088923.1, from coordinate 44,321,221 downwards.
GATTGTTCTGAACTCTTTATTGAAACACCGTCTAGTTTGGAGATATCTGCAGCTTGTTGGTCAAATTATAAACACCATTATACTGTAAAATATTTAGTTGGAATAACACCCAATGGTGCAGTTTCTTTTTTGTCTAATTGTTATGGTAGCAGAGCTAGTGATGTTTTCATAGTTAAAGAATGCGGATTTTTGAAAAATTTACAGCCTGGTGATCAAGTTATTGCAGATAGAGGTTTCAAAATTAAAGATCTTCTAGCATTTTACCAGTGTAACATAGCTATTCCCCCATCAAAACATACACATTTTCAGATGACATATAATGATGTACAGGAAACCTCAAAAATTGCAAATGTTAGAATTTATGTTAAGCAAGCCATAGGGCGTATAAAAAACTTTCGCATATTAAAAAATGAAATGCCAGTCACATTGTTGCCTTTATGTGATAATATTATTACATTATGTGCCATATTAACAAACTTTATGCCTCCACTTTGCATTGATGAAAACAAAGCATAAGTTGTTAATTAAAAACAAAAACATTAACTTTTTCTTCTAAATGAAAATTTTTACAGAAGTCTATGTATATTAGAACATATATATATATAAATATATATATATATATATATATATATATATATATATATATATATATATATATATACATAGATAGATAGATAGATAGATAGATAGATAGAGATATAGGTTCATCAGGAAGCTATATCTATATCTATCTATACTATATATATATATATATATATATATATATATATATATATATATATATATATATATATATATATATATATATATATATAAATATATATTAATTTAGTCTTTTTTTTTTTGTGAACCACTTTGTTTTACTTTTTTATGGGTATGTTGCATACAAAAATTTTAATTTTATCTTTGATTTTTTTTTATATACAATTTAAACTAAATAAGGAGGTGCCATATTAATTAATAAACTTTTTAAATCTTCTAAATCAATAGTTTGTTACTGAAAATCTCATAAAAAGATAAATTTTATATTATATAAGGTTTAAATAATACACTTTTTATCTCCAAACTATATAAAAATGTCTATAGAATAATATTTAAGTACTTTTTACTTATTGGCAAAGTATGCAAATAAATCTATCATTCAATATTGTCTTTTTATTGATTCCACAGCATTCCCAATGAAACCAGAGACCGCAAATATCGCATTCAATACTGTTATCTTTTTCAGTATCAATTTCATTTTCATTTAAGCATGGCTTGTCACACAATGGACATGTATATAAATGTACAAATCCAAGCAGGTAACGTTGGACATAAGTTTTAAAAAACAGAATTAAACTTGGAAGCACTCTTTGCCAATGATCTTCATCAAACGTGATTTTGTTTACTAGAACATCTTTCTTTGTATAGACTACAAAATATGTTGAGTTATAACCAGTGATTGCCATTTGGCCAATTATTTGGGTGTAGTATTTGTGATTTTTTTTTAACATGACTTTGTTGTCAACCATCTCCAAGAAGTCCGTTTTTTTCCATGAAACATTTATTTCTTCGTCACGAATACTGAAGGGGCATTTATATTCTACACAAGCTTTTAGGCAACACTGACATTGAAAAATGTTGTCCGGAGAAGCGCCAAGATATGGTTGTGGTTTATGCAAAAATAAACCACAAATTATTAATTTCGGGTTTTGATGTTTCACCCCCTCAGTTGACATAAATGCTTTAGCTGCGTTTTTCTCGTTTTCTTTACCCCATTTGATAGATGCTACATATTTTAATTCAACAGGTTCGACAATAGCCTTAAGAAGTGGTGCAAGTCTGCATTTAACGTCTTTTTCGCGGTTTCTTAAAAAAGATGTAACCATTTTGTGTACGGAATAAAAGCATGATGATGTTATTCGTCCTCTGCGTTGTTCCCACCATTGCTTTGAGTGTGATTAGTTTCTTGTAGCTTTTTCTAATTCTTGTAGTTGATGGTCATTAAACGTAAGCATATCAAGAAATCTATCAGTCACACTACGTGGATCCGTCGGCAAAAAACTTAGCGCTGTAGAAGCTATTTCTGTTATTGGGAGTGGCACATCACATTCTGGAGGAGGAGTAAACATTGTATTTAAAACGGCGTTAGGGAGAACTGTTTTATATATAATAAACTCTATTAATGCCGAAATAATACTTCTTCTTTTTTGTTTCTGTCAAAAAACTTAACAACTATAACTTTATTGAAAGAAGGAAAATGATCCTTTTTCGTCCATATTTAAAGAGCTTAATTTCGAGACTGTTGCATTGTTATAAAACTGAAGTAAAATTTTTCAAAACAAAATAACAATTAGATATGGATGCAATGCAAACTGGCGATGAAACAAAAGTTGAAACTCTTGAGAATTTTATGGAAATGTCAAGCGGAGAGCTACAGTTTTATCTCCAACAGCGCGGTTTAACATCTTCTGGAAATCATAGCTCCCTTGCTGCTAAAGCTTTAATAGCATATGAGCAGAAAATTGAAGTTGTTAAAAGTGCCAAAAACATTTGCGAAAAATTAAACACTGACTACACAAATCTTTTGAAATCTTTCAAAATAGATTTTGATCCGTTGAAAGCCTTTGACTTTAATGATGATATCAAAAAATGGCCTGTTTCAAATATTGGACAAATATTTGCTTTTATCTTAGAAAGCAAAGCCTTTGAAACTGAGTATATTGGTCACTACAAACTGAAAAAAGCGTATTCATACTTTGGAAGTGGTTTTGTTGACAAGTTGTATTGCAAAAAAGTGAACGATTATATTATTATACGTACTTCGGTCACACCTTCTCAACATATTCGGGCAAAGTTCCATCAACTTTGGATTTTGTTAAATATAGATGGTGCCATTTGCACAGCGTTTTGTACGTGTACCGCAGGACAAAGTAAATGTTGCAACCATAATGTAGCAGCACTTTATAAAATAGAGTTTGCAAACACTAAAGGTTTTACCACTCCTACTTATACTGACAATGTTTGTAACTGGAATGCTCCATCCAAAGCAGTTCAACCAATTATGCTAAAAGATATAAACATTGTTAAACACAAAAGTGGTAAGTCACATAAAACTTATTTGATGTGTAAAGACAAAAGAGATTTTGATCCGAGACCAGAAGAAATGCGTAAAGTTACGGATGCTGATAAAAATTCTTTTTTATTAAATGTCAAAACAGTTCTCCCTAACGCCGTTTTAAATACAATGTTTACTCCTCCTCCAGAATGTGATGTGCCACTCCCAATAACAGAAATAGCTTCTACAGCGCTAAGTTTTTTGCCGACGGATCCACGTAGTGTGACTGATAGATTTCTTGATATGCTTACGTTTAATGACCATCAACTACAAGAATTAGAAAAAGCTACAAGAAACTAATCACACTCAAAGCAATGGTGGGAACAACGCAGAGGACGAATAACATCATCATGCTTTTATTCCGTACACAAAATGGTTACATCTTTTTTAAGAAACCGCGAAAAAGACGTTAAATGCAGACTTGCACCACTTCTTAAGGCTATTGTCGAACCTGTTGAATTAAAATATGTAGCATCTATCAAATGGGGTAAAGAAAACGAGAAAAACGCAGCTAAAGCATTTATGTCAACTGAGGGGGTGAAACATCAAAACCCGAAATTAATAATTTGTGGTTTATTTTTGCATAAACCACAACCATATCTTGGCGCTTCTCCGGACAACATTTTTCAATGTCAGTGTTGCCTAAAAGCTTGTGTAGAATATAAATGCCCCTTCAGTATTCGTGACGAAGAAATAAATGTTTCATGGAAAAAAACGGACTTCTTGGAGATGGTTGACAACAAAGTCATGTTAAAAAAAAATCACAAATACTACACCCAAATAATTGGCCAAATGGCAATCACTGGTTATAACTCAACATATTTTGTAGTCTATACAAAGAAAGATGTTCTAGTAAACAAAATCACGTTTGATGAAGATCATTGGCAAAGAGTGCTTCCAAGTTTAATTCTGTTTTTTAAAACTTATGTCCAACGTTACCTGCTTGGATTTGTACATTTATATACATGTCCATTGTGTGACAAGCCATGCTTAAATGAAAATGAAATTGATACTGAAAAAGATAACAGTATTGAATGCGATATTTGCGGTCTCTGGTTTCATTGGGAATGCTGTGGAATCAATAAAAAGACAATATTGAATGATAGATTTATTTGCATACTTTGCCAATAAGTAAAAAGTACTTAAATATTATTCTATAGACATTTTTATATAGTTTGGAGATAAAAAGTGTATTATTTAAACCTTATATAATATAAAATTTATCTTTTTATGAGATTTTCAGTAACAAACTATTGATTTAGAAGATTTAAAAAGTTTATTAATTAATATGGCACCTCCTTATTTAGTTTAAATTGTATATAAAAAAAAATCAAAGATAAAATTAAAATTTTTGTATGCAACATACCCATAAAAAAATGAAACAAAGTATTTAAAATTTATATTATATTTAAACATTGAAAAAATGAAACAAAGTATTTAAATTTTATATTATATTTAAACATTATATAATAACCCATAAACCCTTGTATTTAAATTTTATATTATATTTAAACATTATATATTAACCCATAAACCCTTTACCCATAAAAAAATGAAACAAAGTATTTAAAATTTATATTATATTTAAACATTAAAAAAATGAAACAAAGTATTTAAATTTTATATTATATTTAAACATTATATAATATAAAATTTATTTTTTTATGAGATTTTCAGTAACAAACTATTGATTTTGAAGATTTAAATAGTTTATTAATTAATAAGGCGCCTCCTTATTTAGTTTAAACTGTATATAAAAAAAAATCAAACATAAAATTAAAATTTTTGATTGCAACTTACCCATAAAAAAATGAAACAAAGTAGTTCACAAAAAAAAAAGACTTAATTAATATATATATATATATATAATATATATATATATATATATATATATATATATATATATATATATATATATATATATATATATATATATATATATATATATATAGATAGATAGATAGATAGATAGATAGATAGATAGATAGATAGATAGATAGATAGATAGATAGATATAGATATAGCTTCCTGATGAACCTATATCTATATCTATCTATATATATATATATATATATATATATATATATATATATATATATATATATATATATATATATATATATATATATATATATATATTAGGGTGGTGGTAAAAACAACTCATTTTAAAAATGTCAGCTGACAACCCCTGAATGTGTTTTCTATAATAAAATAATACTAGATTTAAAAAATTTTTGAATAAAAAATATTATTACCGGTGCCACAAGGCCCTTATACATCAAACAGGTTCCTAATATTATAAAAAAAAATGTTTTTTAAAAGTATATCATGTTGGGTCTCAAAAGAAGCAAAATTTTATAAAAATTCAAAAAATAATAATTATTTTATAAAAAAACTATTATTTAAGATTTTTTTGAAATTATAATTAAAAAAAATAAACTTTTTTCATTTTTAGTTTAAAAGGTCATTTTTTTTGCAATAAACTATAAAATAACAATTTTTTTTCAAAATAATTGTTATTTTTAAAATTTTGCTTCTTTTGAGATCCAGCATGACATACTTTTGAAAAACTTTTTTTTTATAATATTAGGAACCTGTTTGATGTATAAGGGCCTTGCGGCAACCGTAAAAATATTTTTTATTCAAAAATTTTTTAAATCCAGTATTATTTTATTATATAAAACACATTTAGGGGTTGTCAGCTGACATTTTTAAAATAAGTTGTTTTTAGCACCACCCTTATATATATATATATATATATATATATATATATATATATATATATATATATATATATATATATATATATATATATATATATATATATATATATATATATATATATATATATATATGTATATATATATATGTTCGCATATACATAGACTTCTGTAAATATTTTCATTTAGAAGAAAAAGTTAATGTTTTTGTTTTTAATTAACAACTTATGCTTTGTTTTCATCAATGCAAAGTGGAGGCATAAAGTTTGTTAATATGGCACATACTGTAATAATATTATCACATAAAGGCAACAATGTGACTGGCATTTCATTTTTTAATATGCGAAAGTTTTTTATACGCCCTATGGCTTGCTTAACATAAATTCTAACATTTGCAATTTTTGAGGTTTCCTGTACATCATTATATGTCATCTGAAAATGTGTATGTTTTGATGGGGGAATAGCTATGTTACACTGGTAAAATGCTAGAAGATCTTTAGTTTTGAAACCTCTATCTGCAATAACTTGATCACCAGGTTGTAAATTTTTCAAAAATCCGCATTCTTTAACTATGAAAACATCACTAGCTCTGCTACCATAACAATTAGACAAAAAAGAAACTGCACCATTGGGTGTTATTCCAACTAAATATTTTACAGTATAATGGTGTTTATAATTTGACCAACAAGCTGCAGATATCTCCAAACTAGACGGTGTTTCAATAAAGAGTTCAGAACAATCAATTATTACAGAGCATTTCGGATAGTACTTTCTGAACATGGTTGGTAAATTTCTTTTTATAATATATCTGTTTGGAAAATGTATAATCCATTTTAACTCAAGAGAAAATAGTTTTATCCATGTTATAAATACTGAACTGACTACAGAAGTAGAAATCATAAAACGATGAGCAAGATCTTCAGTTAAAAGAGCTAAGCGTAAACGCATCATTACAAGAAGAAATTCTTGCTGCAATGTTAGAGATTTTAATGATATTTTTTTTAAATCTCTTGGCTTTATTTAGTAATAATTTAATAACTAATTTAGTAAACCTTTTCCAACTTGATTTACCAACTGATGTCTTTTTTCAGAGTCTTTAGGAAAATAATGAAATTTTAGCTCTGTTACTTGACTTCTTTTGAGTAACCTATCCAGATACCTAGAATCGTTATTACAACCAGCAACACAGCAACAGTAGTTTGGCATTTTATAATCATATTTTCTTTATCTATAATAATAAAAAATTCACAATATAAAACATCAAACCATAAATCTAAGCACTAGATAATAAAAATAATAGGAAGTAGGTCTTCAGCTTTGATTTAAAAAAAGCGAACTTTGTTGTTTGTTTGCCCTGATTACCCAAGATGCATTTCGCAACCGCGAAAAGGTCTAATTACTCTCTTTTTTTTTTTAAATATCTTTAGCACCGTCTTCTGTTCCCTGTCAAAATGGTGAGGTTATGCTTTATATTTTGATTAAATAAAATTGCAAAAATTTTTAATTTTTATTATATTCTTCTATTTGTAATTTTAGAGTCGATAACATTTGAGAGCTTTTGTAATTTTAGATTCTTTAACATTTGAGCACTGCAGAAATTATGTCTCCCAACACCCAGGGTCTCTATCGGAGAGCTCCTTTAAAAAGTGGCGTATTAATGGCGATATGGATGAGGTTACCTTCAAATGGTGGGCTCATCCATAGTGGATTGTTGAGAGACGTCAAAGAAAAAACAGCAACCAAAAGGTTTTAAATATCTTCTATCAGTGAAGATATTTATAATTTTTTTTTAGCCGCTTTTTCTTCGGTGATTTTATTTATTTTTAATTTTTTTTTACTTACATATTATGTTGTATATTTGATTTGATTTTACTTAAGACACTTAAGTAAAACCAAACTAACTTAAGAACAAAACTAGGTATGAATTTTACTATTTATAATAACAATTAATAAGTCTTAAATTTGAATGATTTTAATCTTTTTTATAAATTTAAACATATAATTAAGTCCTTTTTTTAGTTGCACTTGTCATTACTTGATTGGCTTGCTTACTGTTGAAACATGGTTTTAATTTAGTAAATTCATATGATGTAAAGTTTACTCTATTAATCATTAGTCAACAGTTAAGGAGAAGCTGGTATTTTACATTAAAAGGTAAAAATAGTTTTGTCAACATAATAAAACCAGTTTTTATGGTTATTTGTGTTTTAGCTATTTTGTGCTATGATGTTGTTTTTGTCGTCAACAGTAACATTAACTTTCCTTATGCTCATAAATGTTTATTGCGTGTCTTTTTTCATTATTTTGACATGTTGCCTTGGAAACACTGTTTTAGGTATTGGCAGGTTTTTCTTGATTTTCTTCTTCTGGTACCTGCTGTGTTGTAACAGATTTAAAAAAAAATTAACTGATGTTAAGTTCTTTTCTGCTTTTATGTCGTTAACTATAAGCAATGACATTGCTGATAAGGAGCCCAACTTAAAATATTATTTTTAGATAAATTTGTACCTAATTATATTTTTTAAGATGAAATATCAAGTCATATTGTTATTAATGACTACCAACATGATAATAAACAATGGAAAAAGGTATGCCAAGCAAAAAAAACAATAATCGAATTTTTGAAATTTGAAAAAAGATTTATTTTTACAAAATGGATATATAACATATAAATGATAATAAAGCACTAGAGGTCTTTCACTATTTTTATCAGTAAAATAAATCAGTGCTATGTTTAATGCTTTTATCAAGATTTTTATAACTGAAGAAAGTTAGATAATAGAAATATTTAATTGCTATATTGTAACTATGAGTAACCATTGTAACATTTTTTAAAAGGAAGTCTAAATTAAATGTGTCATGTTTTTGTTTATGTAAATGACTTTCATATGACAACCAATATTTTTCACTTTTTAGCTTAAGGAAAACAAAGAGTTGGAAAAAAGGTTCTATAGTTGTGCATGTTTATATTGTGCAATTTCTGGCATTCAAATACATGATTGTCAAATTGGTCTGTAGATTTTCCTGTTCTGCAACTGAAGAAATATGGTCATTAGTACGGTTTCTTATATTGTTTGTTTTTCCAGTGTAAGTAGATAAACCATTACACGATATACACTTTAAATAATAAATAACATATTTGCTATTACAAGTAATGCGACTTTTAATATTCCAAATAGTTCCATTGCACGTCTCAAACTTATCAACTTTTTGTAAATATAATTGGAAAATTTTACAACAAATATCTTTACATGTGAATAAACCCGTTTTTTTGATAGATGAAATAGAATGAAATTTTGAAAAGTTAGTAGTCTAAGTAAATTTGGTATTTGTTTGTAGGCTATTACTGGATGAGTATTTGAAAAAACCTTCTTTACCCTTGCATTAGTAGATAGACTAAATTAAGAATAACCGATACATCTAAAAAATTAATGACATTTCCGTTTTTATTGTATTGTATACCTAAATCAACCGTAAAACTAATTGAATTATGTAGTTCTTATAGAGAACTTTTAAACTTGGCGATGTCTTGATTTTATGGCCATTTGTTGAAACCATCATCAACATATCTAAAATAAAACTGTTCAATATTTTTAACTTCTTCTTTTGAAAAGTATTTAGAAAATATTTTTGGAAAAAGCATAGTTTCTTCTAAAAATCCAATTGTAAGACATGCATAGTCTGGGGCAAAGTCTGTACCCATGGCTGTACCTGTGATCTGGTGGTATACTTGGTCCTCAAAAATTTATAAGCTTCTTTTTTCCAACGAGAATTAATTCCTACAACAAATTCAGCTTGTTGTTTTTCGTAACAATCGTAATTAGCATCAAATACGGCTAGAATGTGACGACAAAACAAATTAAAGCTATTGATCTTGTCGCAGATGCAGGTGACATGGTTTTCGTAGACTTTTACTACCCTAGAAGCGTTGACTTTGTTGTTTTGAATAACAAAGTAGTAATTGCTTTTATCGTCCGAGGGGTTATATACACGGGTTACTGAATAATTGACTGTCTTGTATATCGTTCATTGCTCAATAACAAGATTCATGGCTTTTGAATTTAGTAAACTGTCTAACAAACCAAGAATAGACGAGGTTTTTGTTTGAATGTTAGTACTCGTCTTTATATTTTTAAGTGTGTTTTCCATTTTACGACGCAAGAAATCTTTGATTAGATCAACAAGAACCTCTATCATTTGATAGAGTTTCATAGAATGCTTGATTTTGCGCTTTATTTTTTAGTAAAAAGTTTCGATTTGATTATTTTTTTGAGTTCCTAAGAGTAATCGACCCTTAGTATTTATTTATTATATTTATATAAATGTCGTTTAAAACTAAAAAAAAACAATCATAAAAAGAATTGAACCAAAAGCTCCATGCAATTATTCCAATTGTCGAGAAAAGATTTTTGCGCGCTCAGAAGCAACTGTTATATATTTTGAGCATACGTGGACTCGTTATTAGCGTAAACTAGATTGCTGCATATTGACAAAAGCTCTTGTTTTTTCTCAGCTGATATATCTTCTTTGGTAATAATGGTTCTGAACCACTTTATCACACGAAATGTGCAAAGATAAATTTCGGTTGCTTTGAAGTGAGAATCTGTCAACTCAATGTTTTGAAAATCCTTTGTCTACTAAAAAACTTTGGATTTTTTCCGTATCGACCGCTGAATTAAATGATTTGTAAACAAAATTGACATTTTTATTTGATTTGTTTCTAAGCAGCGCAAAAAGTATTTGCAACCCTTGAAAAGAATCATTTTGTGCGACCATCAAAAAAAGCACGTAGTCTTCAGCGTTTCAACCATACGCAACATCGAAGTGCGTATTTTCTGAATACTTATTATACCAAATAATTCTGCGTTTTGAGCATAATGAGCTTCACACACTAACTTCTCGTTGATCCTGTTTTTTATTATATTTATTGGATCACTTGCCAATTTTTTCATCAACTCTTCGAACATTTTGCTTGTTTTGTTGATTTGTTTATCCAAAGCTGTTGTTAAGTTGTAAATGTCTTTTGGTTTGGTTACGAATGACAGACGAAATTCGCATAGACAATTGAATTTCATTGATAATGTCTTACACTTGCCACTGTTCTTATTTAAGTTTTTTCTCCGAAAACCGTGGTGAATACACACAAACTTAATGCTCTGATACTTGAAATGAGTAATCAAATGAACTTGATCAGAATGAGCGATCTTTATTCTATGAGATTTGATGACAGTCAGAACTTGGAAAGTGTCATTGCAATATCGCTGTAAAGTTTGTTTGAATTCTTCATACGAATTGAATTCTTCGTTCAATTTGATCGTTTTATTTTTATTTTGTTGCTCCATGTTTAAACAAATTTTTTTATGTAAAAATGTGACATCAATTGTTAGATATTATTCAAATACTCGACTATTAATTACGTTTCAAAAGCTAAACTTTTACAGGCACTCTAACTGAAATAGCGATTTGCTTCATAAACTTTTTATTATTTGGAGAAATTTATTCTGACGTGCGAATAGACAAAGACAGCTATTAATAAGTACCTTGTCAATTCGTACGTTAGCTTTTTTTGAAAATTAAAAGAAAAAAATCATTAGATTGAACTGATTTTGAAATACATAGTTCAAAATTTAAATTATCATTTTAGATTTTTTATCAATAAAAAAATTTAAGTTTAATTTTTCTTTTCTAATGTGCGAATAGTTATTAAATTTTCATTTCTAACGTGCGATATTAGTTATTCGTACGTAAAAAACGTGCGAATAGACAAAAAAAAGTTCGCATGTAAGTGCGAATATAGACTCATCCATAAATTAATTCAAAATAGCCCAAACAACATCATTGTTTAGTTTTTAGCAAATTAACTTACAAATTACTCGCTTCAAAAATGCATACTTTAAAAAGTTTAATGTTTTCAAAACTTTAAAACTAAATTTGCTAAAACTTTAACTTAGTACAGAGTTTATTTTTTATATTTTGTAAAACTTTATAATTTGAAACACTTTTACCAAATTTTTTAGGTTAAAATCAAAACAAAACTTTAGCTATTAGCTACATCTGCTTATTATTTGTATCTATGTAAACATTGCTGTTTAAATATAACCTTAACGTTTGTTTTTAAGATTTTGAGTCTTTTGTTTTAATAGTTAATTATAAGATGCCGTAGTGGTGTAGTGGTAGAGCGCTCGCCCCATAAGCAAGAAGTTCCGAGTCCGATCCTCACCACATCTCAGGTAGAACCGCACTTAGCCTGTTTCTCCTCGCAGCGATCTTGTTCGTCGAGGTTCATGTTTTGGAGTTATGGAGTTGAGAAAGGGTTGTAACCACAAAAGTAGCCTTCTCGACTGCAATGGCGATCACGGCCTTGGTGAGGTGAATAATTTAAAAATAAAAAAAGTTAGATATGAAATTTAATTCTAATATGTATAAAATAAGAATAAAGCTTTTCGGATTATTTGTAACGAATCGCAATATTTTTTCTTTTTTAATTTTTTAAACTTTCATTTTTAGTTTCTAATTTTAAAATTAGAGCGGATGATTTTATGTAAATAACTGTCATGTGACCGTAAAAATGTCCCGTTTAAGTTAGGTGTTTTTTTTCATAACCCTAGTACCTCGGCTAGACGGGCTGTTTTTTTTAATATAATCTATCTCTAAGTAAACATTGATTGAGATTCTTGATTTAAATTTTTTGAAAATAAGAAACCGCAACCAAAAACAAGATGGTAGATTTATTAACTAAAAGTTATTTTCCTAAAAAAGAATTGGTTTTGGTTTTTTATTCTTTTAAATTTAGCATTAAGTAATTTATCAACAATTTAAAAATATTTTTGCAATACAGAAATAAAATGAAAGTATCTGTTCTCTTTATATAAAGTAAATAATGTAATCTTACAGACAATTTTACCAATGTACTGTTGCACCGACTAAATGTTTGAAATCTGAACAACCCTCTATCAATACAGCCCAACAGTGCCATAGTAAGCCAAAACGACGCCCGGTGCGTTAATGAAATTTGCTGACCGCCCCCTCCTCCTCCCTCCTCCTTAAAAAAAAACGGTCAGACTAGTTTTCATTTTTTTTAAACTTTATTAATAATAAAGTTTTAATGTTTTTTAAAAGTCATTTTGAGTTCACTCTTCTGGCCTTCAGTTATGCGAAATCATGTATAACATCATTATAATTAAGTTAGTTTGCCAGTGTTGATTCAATTAAGATGATATACAAGTTTGATAATCAGTCTTGGCCCATTGAAGACCTTAAATTTTATTTGCTAAAACTTCTTTCACAAAATGCAACTGTCACAGGTAGTGTCAAAAACATCCTCAGACAGATTTCAATGTTTGGGAAGCAGCTTTCAAAGAATATTTATGAATAAGCTGTAAAAGATCAAGTAGATTGGCACTTTTTAGATTATCCATTAAAAATTCTGCCTGAAATATGAAAATTTCCATTTCTAAATTTTTGTATTCAATTTTTGGACGTGTAACTATAAGGAAAGATTTCCGTTTGAAAATATGAAATAACTATATTTCTTTATATCTATATTTTAAAACTACTGGTTTAAAAAAGTTGTATGATAATCTAAATTATTCTTATATGTTTAAAATTAAACTTATATGTTTGACACTACGTTTCTCATTTGAAAAAACTTATATGTTTGACACCTACAAAACGTTTCTCGATTGAAAAAACTTATATGTTTGATACCTACAAAACGTTTCTCATTTGAAAAAACTTATATGTTTGACACCTACAAAACGTTTCTCTTTTGAAAAAACTTGCATGTTTGACACCTACAAAACGTTTCTCATTTGAAAAATGATTCATAAAGAAAGCCAACATATTTATTTCAACAAAAAATTAATCACACTAAAATAAGAAAAACTAAAAAAACATAAAAAAGTAACAAAAATATTTCTTAAAGTTAATTACATTTAATATAACAATTTGATATATATTTGATATATGCCTAATATAATTATATAATTTTCATTAAAGATAATGAAAAAGTACCTTTACATTTTCGAAGCAAAAACTTGAAGGGATAGATAAAAAATATCTAAAAGTAATTAACTAACATAAACGTAACAAAAACACTAAAACTATTTAGCTGGATGTAATGCAATGAAATCTCGATAAACCTTAAAATTACAAATTAATTGATCCGATGTCACATACATTCATTTATTTATACATTTATTCTAATTAGACGTCCTTGGAGGTCCAAATTATTCGAACTTCGTCCTAATTTTTAATTTGGACGTCTACGGACGTCGATAGTATTAATACGCTTGCGCGAACTATTAACCGCCATTGTAATTGTGTTTTTGAGTATAATTATATTCACTGTTATATAACAGCGTGCTAGTTGCAACATTTCTTGTTACAGTTGCTTACTCTGTCTTCCTACATTACACATTGCTTACAGTTGATCATTCTGTCTTCCTGGAAAATTAAATAATGGAATGTAAGACGTATTCAAAAAGGTTTCAAGGAGATTCAAGTGAAAAATATCAAAGGTAAAAGTAAATTTTGAGTAAAACAAAGCTGAATCTATTAGCATTGATTATAAATGTTAGTAGAAAAACTATATAAGTATATAGTATATAAAGTTTTTTAAATAACATCTATTTCAGCTTTGTTTTATTTTCTATAGTTAAAGCTTTATATTAGTATAATATTAGGTATGCGGAAATCGCGTTTTACGGAACCGATAAATGTGCTAAAATTTTGTGCAACGATTTTTGAAGATTGATTTTAGAGATAGAAGTTGTACCAAATTTTGTTGACTTGTTTTTTAGAATTTCATATAAACATAGATACTTTTTCAAAAATAGAATGATTTAACTTGGATAATATGTGCCTTTTGATTACAATGACGAATTTTATAAGTGGGTTTATTGATATTCACAACTGTTATTTACTTTCTCTATCGAGCAAATATTGAAGATAAAGCCTGACAAACTCTATCTTTTTCAGACACTCGAGTATGCTCATTTTTTATATTCCTGCCAAATTTTATTGCCAAATTCAGAGGCGGTGATATCCTATTTGGGCGCACAATTTTGGTACCTAATTTCCTTTTTTCTATAATCTTGTGCAGACTTATGTTGATTTATTTTTCGGAATTTCATACCAACAAAGATATTTTTAAAAACTTGAATGAATAAACTTTAATAATATGTGTTTTCTGAATAAAATAATGAGCTTTATAAGTAGCTATATTGATATTCAAAAGTTTTGGCAAAACGGTTTTTTACTTTCTGCATCAAGGAATTATTGAAGATAAAGCCTGACAAACTCTCAATTTTTCTGACACTCGAGTTAGCACATTTTTTATGTTCCAGCTAAATTTCGTTGCCAGATTCAGAGGCGGTGATACCCTATTTAGGTGCACAATTTTGGTACCTAATTTCCTTTTTATTTAATCATTTGCGGGGGGGAGGGGGGAGTACGAGATAAAATTCTTTGCAGGTTAAATTTTATTATTATTGATAATCACATTGTTATATTTTAAGAACAACAACAATAAATTAGTATTAAATAACAATAATATAAACCTTTTTAACTTAAAAAGGTTTATATTATTGTTTGTTTATATTATTACTGTCATAATTAATAATTTTATAATGTTGCTTTATTTAGATAAAATGAGTGAAAAGTTAAATTGTAAGAATTTTAATAATTTCATTTTGAAATTTATTTGTTGATTTTTGAATGGAAACAGTAAAACTAATAGTAATACTATTATTATTAGTAATAATATTACTATTAGTGTAAAATTATTAAGGTGTAAGACCCCTCAAAAAATTGTTTATTGAAAAAATCTCTCTAATAAAAAACCAAGTATATTCTGAGAAACAACTATATAACAAGATTTTAAATAATCTAAAATAAATTTATTAGTTGCCATGGTTACGAAGTAAAATGGCAACTAATAAAATTAATTTAAAACACCCAAAAATGTTTAGGCCACCCCAGCCATTCTATCTCAGTAACCGAAAGCATATAGAATATGACTTTTTGGCATATGATTAACAACATAGTAATCTACAAACTGAACTAAAATTGTTCTAAAAACCAAAGTATTTAAGCTATGCTGAGTTTTTCAAAATGGCGTATTTAAAAAAATGCATTCTTGTAAACTAAATCTTCTATAAATCAAAAACTCCTAACAGTATTGTAAAATTTTTAGTTCCAATTGTAAAACTAGATGCAATAAACATTTGGTGAAAATTTCATGCATATCTGACATACGGTTAATAAGATAAGATGGCCAGGAGGTTAGAAATTGATAATTTGAGAAAAAAGCATTTAAATATTACATTAACAACTTTACCAAATAAAAATGTCAAATACTCAATTTAAAATCTGTTGTTCATAAGAACAAGAACCAGAATCATATAGATAACCATCTTGGTCATTCTCTGAGTCATCTTCTTTTTTTTTTGCATCCACGAATAACTTGTTTTCGCTTTTTAAATGTTGGTTGATTTTAATACTCTATGAAAATTAAACGCTTTTTGTTTATGGTTGAACAGCCTTGAAGAGTATATATACCAGGAATAAAGAGTAAGCTTTTACAATTGCCATCACCATAATAGTTAACATACCTTAGTTTACTTTGTGAAATAGAACGACCAAATATTCTTTGTGCACCAATTACTTCCATGCCAGAAGCAGAGCCACGATAATTTTATTTACAAACATGTGATAACTTTCAAGCTTCAAATCCAAAAGGATTATTTTCTTTAAGTTTTAATTTTGGACTACGTGCTTTGCATGACCGACTCATTGGCTCGTAATCAAGAATTTTACCTGTGGCCATTGGTATTGCTGTAATAACTCCATTTAATGAAGAAAACCCACTATGTTGCCAGCTACCATCAGCTGATAATGCAGTGTCAACAATATTTGAAGAAGATTGACAAATTTCTTTAACAGCTTCAATTATTGTTTCTTTTGCAACAATTTTAGCACAATCAGAGACAGATTTATTTATTTTGTTGTAATCATTTTTAATCATAGGTTTAGGAATGTTCATTAAAGATGTAAGCTTTTCTAATCCTGAAATAACTTGACCACATGACGCATTGAATAAACTATTATATTATTTACATTCAAAATTTTTCCCCAGAATATTTCTTTGAAGTACAAAATTCAGTTTTTTCATTGCAGTTAGAGCAGCAAATATTAAACATTGAGTTGAGTCCTTTTTTTAGGGAAACATTCTTAAAGATTGAATTCTGATTGTCTACAACATAGTTGATTAATTACACCAGACAAAACTTTAGACAAAAAAATAAATAGCTTGCAATTCTGATTAAAAACCTGTTGCTATGTGTGTTGCTAGGCAGATCAAATTTACCCAGTCGAAGGAATAGATTTATATCTCAAGAACTAAATCTTACTTGAAGAAATGGTTTTCAAATTCGAGTTCAGCAATAAATTTCGTGTCAGAATTACACAAAAAAAATTTTTTGATTCTTTAATGATTTTTGAGGGGTCTTACACCTTAATAGGGTGTTTTCAATAATACGGTGCTTCCCCCAACCCCACATACACCCTGACTTAAAAATCAACCTCTCGTATTTGTTCTAGAAAGAAATAAAAACAACTACTTGCATATAAAAACTAGCAGTAAAAAAAAAATACTTTTAAAGATGAATTATTGATATTATGACAGTGAAGGTGGAAGTTGGGTGGCCCCTCTAGCCTACCAGATACACCCTAAGGGTGTATGACAGTGTTAATGTGTAGGCTATTCTTATATCTATCTATTGAAACTAAGTTTTAGGCATATATATATATGAGTTGACAAAGTTATAACAATTTTAGTTAAAAAAAACTTTATTTTGACCACAGTTTTATCAACAAATCCATATATCTAAAAATCGGTACTTAAAACGTCATAACTTTTTGTGGAATCGTTTGATTTTAATAATTTTTTCACTTTTAAAATATTCAATAGAAGCTCTTTCTAATGATATATAACAACCTAGAATTTATTCAATAAAAAAATTTCATGTAGCATACCTAATAATATATAGTATATTTCTAGTGGTATCTCTAGAGATACCACTAATCTGCTAGATTAAAATATTTATACAAAAACTATATCATATAGTTTTAGTATAGATATTTTAATCTAATAGATAATTATATCAGTAGATATATTAATCTAGCTAGATTAAATATTTACTGATTTAATAATCTATTAGATTAAAATATCTATACTAAAACTATATGATATAGTTTTTGCATAAATATTTTAATCTAGTAGACTAAAATACCTTTTGATTATTTACATGTTTTATAGACAGCTTCCATGTTTTTTTCCTCTTTTGAAATTTTAGAGTACTTATTAAAAATATATATTAGTATTTTCTGGTAATCTTAATTCTAGGAGTCCTAGAGGTAAGACAACAGTATAATAATAAATTATTATTACATATATGGAAAAGTTTTTAATAATAATAATAATATTAGTTACAAATAAGTAAAATAAATTTACCACCTTATCTCTATTCAAATAAGTTTTATTATATGTATATTTTACACAATTTTATTATTTGCAAAGTGTTTTTTTAGGAAGCGTATAACTAACTGGCGTAATAACCGTAGTCATGTGTATGCAATTTCACAATGTATTGATTCCCCAACAAATGATTCAAATATTAGTAAAAACTTAGCTATAAAATCTTTTAATTGTGGTTGTTTCATGCAATCAGAAAGTGAGAATGAATCAGATTGTGATCATCAGCCCAAAATAAATAGTGTTTCGCAAAGTTTTAATAGTTTTATTTATTCTTCAGATGATGAATTTTGTGAGTTAACAGATAATAGTCAATCATTATTAAAAGACATTCGTATTTGGGTATTAAAGCATCAAACTACACGAGAATGTGTTAATGACTTATTAACAATTTTAAGAAATCATGGGCACCAACTTCCAAAAGATTCAAGGACAGTTTTAGGAACATTGAACAAAGTTGATACAACCGAAATGAATGAAGGTGAATATAAATACCTTGGCATAAAGGAAGGTCTTGAAACAATTTTAAGGCGTAGTGCATATAACTGTCATGAAATTAAGCTACTCTTTAATGTAGATGGTCTCCCTATTTTTAAATCATCGGGATACCAATAAAGGCCTATCACATCTCAATTTTCTGTTTTTCAACCTTTTACTGTTGCCTTGTATGGTGGTCAGAAAAAACCAAATCCTATTGAGTTTTTAACCAATTTTGCACATGAGCTTAAAGAGCTGCATAATAAAACAGTTATTTTATGCGGTAAATCCTATTATGTCTCAATCTTTGCAATTCCATGTGATTCACCTGCACGCAGTCTTCTGAAGGGTATTGTACAACATTGTGGTTACCATGCCTGTGAGAAATGTGATGAGGCTGGTGTGTCTGTTAAAGGTCGTATAGTTTATGGTACAATTAATAGTAATTTGGTTTTAAAAAAAACTGATTATGGGTTACGTTCGGGCCAGTATGCTCAACTAGATAATGAAAACAGATCTCATCAGCATATAGTGACTCCATTGTATGAAATTCAAGAACTAGATCTTGTTCAACAGTTTCCATTGGACTATATGCATCTAGTTTGTTTAGGAGTAATGCGTCGTATTTTATTGTATTTAAAAGGAGGATATCCATGGATATTCTCTGGAAGATTGGCTTCTGCAGATCTGATAGAGATATCTCATCGTTTAAGTGAACTAAAAGGAAAATTACCTTCAGATTTTGCGAGACAATCACGTGAACTAACTGAAGTTAATCGGTGGAAGGCTACTGAATTTAGAACTTTTCTTCTACACACAGGCATTGTTGTACTAAAGGATGTGCTGGAACCAAAAAGATACAAACATTTTTTGAGTTTAGCCCTTGCAATACGCATGCTATGTGAAGAGGAAACCATC
The DNA here is from genome assembly GCF_038396675.1 of Hydra vulgaris. Classification (NCBI taxonomy): domain Eukaryota; kingdom Metazoa; phylum Cnidaria; class Hydrozoa; order Anthoathecata; family Hydridae; genus Hydra; species Hydra vulgaris. The sequence goes on along the minus strand of NC_088923.1, from coordinate 44,301,474 downwards.
TTACAATGCAGTTATCTAAATTCAGCAAGGCAACTTTTAAATTATTTTGTTACTAATGCACATGACCATTATGGTGATACTTTCACTGTATATAATATACATAACCTCAAGCATCTTACTGATGATGTTGAATTTTTTCAATATTCTCTTGATGTTTTTTCATGTTTTCAATTTGAAAATTATTTGAAAACCTTAAAAGGAATGGTAAACAGAATCCATTAATAGAAATAATTAAAAGGCTTCATGAATTAAAAGATACTTACTCTGAGAAAACAATTCCTATTACCAAGTTTAATGGACCTACTAACTCTTGGTTTAATACTCAAGATTGTATATGCTTTGTGAACAACATTTTGCCTGATGGTAGATTAGTATGCAAGATGTACAAAAAGAGTGAACTAGATAATTTTTTTGAAGATTTCGTTTTTTCTAAGACTCTTCAAATATTTCTGATAAGAAAAGATACACTTTGGTCAGATCAAGTAACTTGTACAAATATAAAATGGATTGCTTACCACATGGAAATGATCAAGTTATCATACCATTATTAAATTGTGTAAATTTGGGCTGAAAAAAAAAACTACCTAATAAACTATACTTACCTTTATTTATATTAAAATTTTCTACTTCTAAACCTTTTTTATGAGAAAAGATTTATTTAAATATACTGTTTTTGGTTTTATTATTAATCTGTTTAAAAAAACTTATAAAATCTGAAGTTAAGATTATATGTAAACAATATTGACTGGTTTATGTTTCTAATTTAAAAAAAGTAAAAAGATATTTAAGATGAATGTAATATGTATGTACTTTTGATTTGTTCATTAAGTCCTTTTTTTTATTCTCAGGCTTTTTAGTGCTGTGGTTATAACTGAAAAAGGTCTACCAACCAAGACAGTGGTTCCTTGTCATTGGGTTAGTTTAGACAAATATATTGTTTATTTCCCACCCAAAGGATACAAAACTCTTGGAACTTATATTTCTAAGTGGGCTGTTCCGGAACCAAGCTGGAAAGAGTATAAGTTTACTGAATTTATTTTGGAAGCTGGAACGTTAGAGACATGCAACCAGATGCTTCAATTTCAAACAGAAGATGAGTCAGAAAATCACGGTTTATATTTTTTATTATTTATATAATTTCTCTTGATAAAAAAATTATTGAGTGTATAAATAATTTTTTTGTATCAACCGTAAGGAAAATCAAAAGAAGTTCGAGCACCCAGTCCTGAGCTGAACATCATTTTTAATTGTAATGAACCTGTAAACAGTGGATTTTCTCATAAGCTGAGCGATAGATATTCAAATACAGGTGACTAAGTTTTATGTAAAGGTATTCCAGAAAAACTATTTGTTTGATTAGTATTTATTTCAACTTTATTGTTTTTTTGTTTTTTTCTTTTTGCATTAGAAAAACTGAAAGCAGCTCAAGCTCCAAGTCTGTTGCCTGATTTTACACCTGATTTCATTAACAAAATTGTTGGAAAATCAAAAGAAGTTCGAGCACCTAGTCCAGAGCTAGACTTCATTTTTCATTCTAATGAATCTATGAGCAGTGGATTTACTCATAGGCTGAGCAATAAATGTTCAAATACAGGTGATGAGGTTATATTTACAGATATTTCAGAAAAACTGTATACTTTTTTAACTATATTTTCAGAATAAAAATTTAACTATATTTTCAACTTGATTTTAAAACAGGTGATTTAAAAAGGAAACATTCAAATATAGGCAATGGTGGAGTTTCTTTTAAAGAAATGTCAAACAAGCGTGAGTACTTTTGTATTTACTTGTATATATTTTATCAATGTTGTTTTTCATTTTTGAAAACTTTTTCATTTTTTTGTATTATATTGATAATAATATTTATAATTCATTTTAGTTTCAGAATTAAGAATTTATTGTTATAATTAATTGTAATTAAATCTAATTCAATAGTTGCAATTAATAATAAATATTTTTTCAATTTTGAAAAATCATAAATTAAATATTTAATTAAATTTTCGCTTTACTTTTCGGAATTTCAATATGCAATTTTCATGGAACTAACAAGTCAATTTGATCAAGTTAAGGAGAATCAAAAAAAAATCCTTGATCGTCTTGAGCTACTTGAAAGTAATGATGCGGGACCCAGTGGGTTCGCAACTGCCGATATTTTAACAGAACCAATAGATACAATGGAAAGATTTGATGAGGAAGAAAATGGACTAAACTCCAGTAAAGCAGCTAGGTTTCGCAAGGTAGTTTAGTTAGTTTTTTTTTTTTTTTTTCCACCTTATAGAAAAAGTAAATTTTTTCAATAGTTTTCAATGTTACCTTTTAGTTTTGAGTTTTAAAAATAAAACTCAAAACTAAAAAAGCTAAATTTTTTATTTTAAATTAGAAGTTAACAATTTTATTTACAATGACTTTTCCTCAAATAGACACAAGATTGAGATTAGCTTGGATTTTTTTTTTTAAATAAAGTTTTTATTGTCTCTAGATTACACAGATTAAGGGCGTTGGTGGTTCAACGCCACGTCGACTAGTTAAAAATGTGTTAGACAGCATAATGACACAACCTTTACAAAGCTGCTTCAGTAAAGATGGGATAAAAGGAAAACGAAAATTTGTGGCCACAACGTTATACAAATGTTTAAAAAGTAAGTTAGTTTACATACCTAATTACATCGTAATTAACTTAAAGTTTTTATCAAGTTTTGTTATAAAGAACAAAAAAGTCATAATAATATTTAAGTATAAATGAAAATTAGTTCTAAATTTTGCTTGTTTTAGAAGCGCTCATCTCAGAAAAAGATGGTTTTGACGTGGGCAATATTGAGACACTTGTTGGCGACTTGTTAAAACGTGCAATGCCGAAATTGCAAAAAGAAGGAGTTAAATAATATAAAAATTTTTCAATTTTTTTTTAAATTATACCATGTATTATAACATTTAAACAAGTAAATAAATTTTTAACTTGAAAAAGGAAATTATTGCTAGATTTCGGTGTCATGCCTAAATACGACGACCATACGTTTGATAGGACGTCAATTTTGGACGAATTTGGACGTCCGCCAGACGTCTCAATTCGTCCAAAAAGTGTTTTAAACGGACGTCCTTGGACGTCCACTGTAGACGGACGAAAGGTGTTTCATTTGGACGTCCATTAGACGTCCGAAATGGACGTCCTAGGTCCAATTTGAACGTCCTTGGACGTCCAAATGCCCACTGGGTTGTATTTACTTTCTACAACCTGTTTTTAAAATCACCTCCCCATTTTTATTTAATGCAGAAGCAAAAAATGTTCATTGTGACGCAGAAGCAAAAATTAAATGTATACAATAATTATTATTTTTATATAAGTAATGAAATAATATAATGATTTGTAATTAGTTTTCCGCCACGCCAAAAATTTCCGCCCTGTGCGACTGCACCTCTCGCATACCTATTCCTACGGTTCTGCAGTTCTGTATCCATTTTCATCGTTTATATTTTTATATCAATTTGTCGGAATTATTAAAAGTGACATATCTGATCATTTCCCAATTTTCTTTTCAATAGATATGTATGCGAAAATTTTAAATAATGAAAAAAAAATCATTTAAAAAACACTTTTTCATAATAAAAATCTAGAATCTTTTAAATATCAAATTTCTTTAGTTAATTGGGACATTATTAACTTTTGTGAAGACATTAATTTAATATACAAATCTTTTTTTTAAATTTTTTATGAAATTTATGACATCAATTTTCACAAAGTAGAAATAAATTACAAACATAAAAAATTAAATCGCCATGGATTATTAAAGATATTCTAAAATTTTCTAAAATTAAACAAAAACTTTATATTAAATATTTAAAATCAAAAACAACTGAGAGTAAGACCATTTATAAAAATTACGTGAGACTATTTGAACGCCTTAGGAAAAATTCAAAATTAATTTACTTGAAAAATACAAATTAAACTCAAAACGCACTTGACAACTAATAAACGAAATTACGGGTAACACTAAAAAAACATCGCAATCTTTGCCCTCAGTTATTAAAGTAGATGATAATTTTTTTCTGGATCAAAAAACAATTGCTTCTGAATTTAATAAATATTTTGTATCTGTAGGACAAAACCTAGTCGAAAAAATTCCAAACCATAAAAATTAATAAAGGCAACATATGACCCTCTAAACTCGTCTCTAAATTTTTTTGATTTATCTTTTGAGGAGTTTGAAAGTGCTTATAAATTGTTAAAGTCAAATAAAGCAGTTGGTCCAGATGATGTCAATAGTAATGTTATTATAAACTGTTTTGACGGTTTAAAAAACATACTTTTCCAAATCTTTAAATGCTCTATTAATCAGGGAGTTTTTCCTGATGATTTAAAAATAGCAAAAAATTTTCCTATATTTAAAGAAGGAGAAGAAACTAATATTAAACACTATCGTCCAATTTCTATCCTCTCTGTTTTTTCTAAAATTTTAGGAAGAATTTACAACAGAGTATACAATCACCTTTTATCAAACAAATTATTATATAACATGCAATATGGATTTAAAAAACATAATTCAACAGAGAATGCTATTATTTAGTTTACAAGAAGTATATCAGACTCATTTAATAATTCTAAATTCACATTGGGAATATTTATTGATTTAGCGAAAGCGTTTGATACTACTAATCATAAATTTCTTTCAAAAAAATTAAAATGTTATGGTATAACAGGCAATGTTTTAAAATTGTCAAAAAGTTATTTAACTAATCGTTAACTATTTGTTTACGCCGATGAAACATTATCATCAAATTTATTAAATATTACATGGAGTTCCTCAAGGATCCATATTAGAACCTCTTCTTTTCCTTATTTAAATTAATGATTTATACAAAGCCTCGGATTTAATAACAATTATGTTTGCTGATGACACCAAATTATTTATGCCGCACAAAAGCATTCCTACATTATTTAATTGCGTGAACATCGAGTTAATCAAAATATCTGACTGGTTTAAGACAAAATTATCTCTTAACATTGATAAAGCTAAATGGGTTCTTTTCCATCCTCTTATTAAAAAATATAAACTGCCAATTAACATGCCTTATCTTGTTATTGACAATATACAAATTAAACAAGTAACAGTAACCAACTTTCTAGGTGTTTGTATAGATGAATATCTTTCATGGAAAAGTCACATTAAAAACTTATCAAGTAAAATTTCAAAAAGTATAGGAATATTGTACAAAGCAAGAAATGTTCTAAATAAACGTACTTTAGTACAATTATATCACTCATTTACTCATTGTCACATAAAATATGCAAACATTGCATGGGGTAGTGCAAAGAAAATTAAACTTAAACCTCTTTATTGTCAGCAGAAACATGTCTTATTGTCAGCAGAAGCACGTCTCATATATTTTAAAGACCGTTATACTCATGCCAAGCCTCTATTATTTGAAATGAAAGTTTTTAATATATATTAGCTTAACATTTTTAATATTCTTTGTTTTATGTTTAAATGTAAAACCAATTAATCCCCTATTTCTTTCCATAATTTGTATTCATCAGAAGATAAAAATAAATACATTTTACGGAATGATAACTTTATTAAGCAGCCCATTTTTCAAACAAATCATTTTAAATTTTGTATTGATTATCGCGAACCAATCTTATGAAATAAAATAGTTTAAAAAAATTTTACTAAGTATTTTATTCATCAAAGTAACTACTTTTCTTTTAAACGAAAACTTAAAGAACTCACTTTTTTCAATCGAAGATGTAACTATGTACTTTTGATATTTTTTTTAGGGATCTTCCTTTTTACCCCCTATTTAACTATTGATTTATAAAAATTATATATGCATCATTAACAACTGTAATATATAATAATGTATCTTGTATTTGTAACAGAATATTTTAAGTTTCTTACTTCGTTAACTTTTTTTTATCTTGTAAGTATCTTATAAATTTTAACACAATTTTAACAACAGTTATCTTATAAATTTTATATATATATATATATATATATATATATATATATATATATATATATATATATATATATATATATATATATATTTATATATACATATATATATATGTATATATATTTTTTTTTGAGAACAAATTTCTCTTGCTTAAAAAGTACAACCAGTCTCCTATCACATATGATAATCAACCAAATGAATTTTAGCTGGGTTTTTTTTGTTTGTTTGTTGTTTTGTTTTGCAAGAAAAGAGAAGTGTTTTTGTTTAAAAAAATTTGATTTGAAAAACCTCTTTGTAAACTTTTTTTTAAACTTTGCATATTAAAAAAAAGATTTACTTTTTTTAGAAAGTTTTTTTTGTTTCAAATGGTAATTTAAATTTTTGTGTTGCTCTTGTATTATATTTATTTGAGGTTTTTCCTTTTCTTTTTTTTATCAACAATCATTCTTATATATTTGAAAAAAAATTGCTTGTCTCCATATTACATATATGTACACCACGCATATTTACAATACCTTGAGAAATTTTAAAATGCTGTTATGAGCATTAGGGTAAAGTGAAATAATAATTTTCAGAAATACAACTTTTCTCCCTGATTTTAATATTGGTTATAAGAAAACTAAAAAAACGAGACCAAAATGAGCAAAATTGGAAAATAATTACCCCCGGAAGCAATTTTTGATTAACACTACTTATTATTGTAATAATAAGTTAATCAAAAATTGCTTCAATAATAATTTTAAATTCTTCTCACATAAACTTAGTTTTTTTTTTGTTTAAATTGACACCATTATTGTCTTAACGCCCCTTTCCCCATTGTCAGTTCTTGACAGTACCCCTCCCCCTTCTTTCTCCCCCTTTATTTACACACATCATTTGAATCGGTGAATATTAAAAGGGCGGAAGTCCAATAATGTAAACTTTCGGGAAACTAAGAAAAAATGCATTTACCCCGTAGTAAATTTTTGTTGATGGTTCAATAATTTTTTTTTTTAAGCTGAAAAACATGATCCTCTTCAAAAAAAAAATTATTAAACCATTAACAAAAATTTACCACGGAGGTAAATGCATTTTTTTTAGTTTCCCGAAAGTTTACATTATTTGACATCCGTCCTTTTAACACTCACCAATTCATTTATGGATGGCCCCATATGGTGTATAAGCAAAAAATGTATGTAACCAATGTAACATATCATTTTTTCAAATAATTATAAAGTTAAATATGTATTATAATTTTGCAGAAACTACCTAGAAAAGCCAACAAAAGCAATGAAGCTTGTTCAACAGCAATCATAGAAGAAAAATGCAACATATCTACTGCGTCATCAATTACATCATTAACAAAAAGAGTTGGTAATCTTTTTGAGCATAGTAAAAGCTGCAAAAAATTCCAGTTGCTGACAGAGAAAATATAAAAACTAACTTTCAGTTATATAAGGAGTTGTCCATAAATTACGTCACGCTTTAGGGAGGGGGAGGGGAATCCACTCGGCCACGCCAACATGACGTAAAATGAAAAAATTATATTTTTAAAACTATACTTTTGCATATTTATATCAAAAAATTAGCTATTTAAAATTGGGATGATGTTTAGAATAGTGATGTTAATTTATACCATTTTAAACGGAACTATTGGAATAAAAAAAAACGTTAAACAGACTGACAAGTGCTAATTAATTAACTCAAAAAAGCTAAGAAATTTTTAGACGTTATCATATTTAAAATGGTTTGAAAAATTTTTTTTAGGGGAGGGGGGCTGCAAAATTGTTGGGTAATAATGGGGGGGGGGGGTCAATAAAATGTTACGATGCGTTACGAGGAGGGGTAGGGGGTTAAAAAATGTAAAAAATTGCGGGGCTTTATGGACAACTCCTAAAGACAAACTAACTAAACTCAAATTCTAAAGTATTCTAAAGAACACAATATCATTTTGGATCATTTATAAGTGCTTGTCTGTGATGGAGCTAATGTAAACACTGGAAACAAGGGTGGTGTGATTAGATTGATTGAGTCAGAACTTCAACGGCCTCTACAATGAGTAATTTGTTTGTTACATGCAAATGAACTTTCACTACGTTTCATTTGTTTGTAGAATTGGATGGACTAACATCTGGTTCTAGATACTATTCAGATTCTATTGGAAAGTTCCTTGAAACTTGTGAGATCTAATAGGTTGTTGATTTTCAATCTATAAACCATAATGTAGAAATACCAGAGGTGGACAGAAAAGTGCTCAGTACTGATCAGCTTTATCATTTTGACATCTGCCAAGCTGTACTAAGTGGCAATTAATCTGGAAAAGTGCAGCCCTGGAAAACTAGCTTATTTTAGATGACTCACCACTGAAAACAGGATCCTCAGATTGTATATTTCTACCACCAATCCTTCATTAAATGTAGTAAGTATAGCGACATACATTATGCGCGTTTATGACCCTATGCGGTTCATCATAAGGAAGGAGTCTTCTATTTTTTATGGCAGCAGGCATCTATGCAGCACAATAGTCAAACCACGGTATCTGCCTGATACATTACGTAAGGTAGTAGACAGAGATTTTCAAAAACTGCATTCTTTAGTCACCAAGAAAATATTCTACTGGCAATGATATCAGGTGAGCAGCCATAAATTCGAGAACTAGGTCTTAGGTGTAAACAAAAATTACAGCAGGGAGTAATTCTTGTCCAATTTTACTCATCTTAGTCTCAATTTTTTAGTTTTCTTATAACTAATATAAATATTTGAATATTAAAAAAATTTTCACTCCATCCTAATGCGCATGCGGATTTTTTTGTGCGGTAAAATAATCATTTTAAAAATTTGTGGTTTACATTATAAAATAAAGCCCTGGCTATTAACCAATGCTTTTAAAAAATAAACGCAAGTTCGTCGTATTAAGTTTTTTTTTCAAAACCACCATTTTTTTTCAAAAAAGTTTATTGTAAAATGCTCTGGCATCAAATCTAGTTTGTATTTAGCATAAAAAGCAAATTTTGGTAAATATTTATTTGAAACACATTCAATGCTTTCATTTGTTCCAATAAGGGTTGAGTATTTCTAAAATTGTCTTTATTGTACATTTGTCCTGAGGCATGATTTTGACGTAAGTATAACGGTTCTATGATTGATTTGTGAATACTAATGTATAAAAGAAAAGTAATTTTTTTGTTAACAATGGCATTGCTTTGAATATAAAGGTGTAAAAAAATGAATATATGAATGAATAGGGGAGAGTGGGGAGAAAAGGGACAGTCTGAAATTTCTAATTAGGAGTGGTCCCTAAATACTGTTATTAAATATAAACAATTAAATTTCTTCACCTCTATTTAGCAAAAATTGCTTTTTTTCCCTGCGTGCTCTAGAAGCCCTAATTTTAAAATGTACCTTAATAAAGTGTTTATATTAGGGTGAAGTGGGACAGAAAAAAGAAATATTTATGTCGTCTTTTGATTATTTCGATTGGTGAAAGCTCTTGAACATTTTTATGTCGATTAGGTGATTTTATGAATTCATCAGTTTCTATTTATTAATTTGTATTAAAATGTTGTTTTAAATTTATTTGTCCCCCTTCTACTCATAATTGTCCCACTTTACCCCAATGGCACGGTTTCTCTAAAAGCAAAAATTTATATACTTAGTTATAATTGGCTGGAAACCTAAGAGTATTGAATCGGTGCCTAAAAAGAAGGTTTATTCGTAAAAACTTGTTTGGTTCAGTTTGTACATCAAATAAAAAAGATATTGCAATTAAGCTGAAAAAAAATTTACGTGTCCCACTTCTCCTCACTCTCCCCTACAAAAACATAGAATTTGTATAATAAAAGTATTATAAGATGGTTGTTTATCTAAAATGTTAAACAAGCTCCTCCCCAAATACTGTATTAAACTTATTTTTAGTTACTTTTGTGTATTTATTGTTACTAAATAATGTTAAAAGTTTTATAGAATAATAGTTTATCAATTCGAGGAATTAGTTTACCGAATTTTAAGAACTTTTAATTTATGCCGTTTTGAATAAGCAACCATTTCTGGTTAAATCTATGAAAGCAAATAAAGCAAAAACCATTTTTTTTTTTTTTTTTTTTTTTTACTTTCTGTGGAAAATACTTTTTTATTTTTAAATATTATTTTACTAGCCTTTGAAATAAATTTTCTAAAAATCCTCAAGAACATGCTAGAATTGATCAAACTTCTCATTTGTTTAGACACTTCCGCGCTTTGATGCTGTGAACCGTATTGTATAAAGAATGTTCATCCTCAAGAGACAGTTAAATAAAAAAGAATACAAACAATAATAAAAAAAATTAACAAGCAATAATAATAAAAATAAGTAATAACGAAAATTAAAAAATTATTTAAAAAACTTAAAATTTTTAGAATTGAATAAAAAATTATAATAATAAAAAAAATATGGAGAAATCTATTCATTCAATTGTCTCGAAAGCCATGTTCGTAAACATAGTGACAGTGCAATAATCAGTAAGATACATTCGAGAAGTCGTACCGCGTGCCAGCGTCTCAAACAATCAAAATGTAACCCACAGTTTTTTCAAAGAAAAAACAAAGACTATATGAAAAATTCTTAAAAAATAAAACTTATCAAAACAAAAAAAAATATAAAATTTACAAAAACCTGTTTGAAAACCTGAAAAAGAAAGCTAAAAAAAATTATTTCTCAAAATCACTACAAAATAATATTGGTAAAACAAAAAAACTTGGGATATAATAAAGGAAGTGATAGGAAAAAATAAACAAGATCATGGTAATACTTTACCAAAATATGTATACACTTAAGATGAAAGAACAGTAATTAATGAGCGAAAAGTTATTGTAGAGAGTTTTAATAATTTTTTTATAAACGTCGGTCAAAACCTAGCAAATAAAATAACTCCCGGAAATAAAAATTTTAAATCATATATTAAAGAAGAGGACTGTGTGATGGATGAGCTTGAAGTATCTCCTGATGAACTTCGGTTTGCTTTTAATATGTTAAAACCAAACAAAAACTCAGGTCTTGATAACATAAGCCCATGGGTTGTTAAAGAAGTTTTTGATAGTATTGAAAACCCCTTACTAATTATCTTTAATCTTTCATTTAACAATGGTATTTTTCCTGACCTCTTAAAACTAGCAAGAGTAGTTCCAATTTTTAAAGACGGTGATATTTCTAAATTATCTAATTATAGACCTATCTCAATACTTCCATGTTTTTCTAAAATTCTAGAGAGAATAATGCATAATAGGCTATACAATTATTTTATAAAACATAAATTGCTTAATAGTAATCAGTACAGATTTAGAAAAGGGCACTCGACAGAACATGCAGTAATTAAATTAGTTAAAGAAATTTTAAACGAATTTGAAAACAACCAATATACTCTTGGGGTTTTTATTGACCTCTCAAAAGCCTTCGATACTGTAGACCATACTATTCTTCTTTACAAACTCAGAAATTATGGTGTCAAAAATAATAATTATAAATGGTTTTTTTCCTATCTTAATAATCGCAAACAATGTGTATGACAAAACCTGTACGAAACTAGAAAACATTTCTTGCGGAGTTCCACAGGGATCTATTCTAAGGCCTTTATTATTTATTATCTATATAAACGATATTTACTTATCTTCTAGTGTATTAAATTTCAATCTTTTTGCTGACGACACTCAGGTTTTTTATACCCACTCAAACATAGAGTCAATCTTTATCACTATGAATCGTGAGCTTGACAACCTCAATGAATGGTTGAAAGCCAACAAACTCTCTCTAAATAAAACTAAAAGCAAATATATTCTTTTTTCCAAATCTGAAACTTTGCCCCTAAAACCAAATATTTCAATAGAAAAAACTAATTTACAACGGACATTCTGCATTAAATTTTTAGGCGTTTTACTTGACGAACAAATAAGTTGGAAAGACCACATTAATTTAATAGAAAATAAAATTTCAAAGAGTTTTGGAATTATGTACAAGACAAGACATATGTTGGATAAAAACTTCGTAAAACTTATCTACTTTTCGTTTATCCATAGCTATATCAGTTATTGTAATATTGCGTGGGCCAGCATTTATCCATCAAAATTAAAGCGTATCTTAAATAAACAAAAACAAGCAAGCCGCCTTATATTAAATGCTAATAAATACACCAGTGCCAATCCACTGCTTAAAAAGCTTGGAGTGCTTAATGTTTATCAAATAAATATCTACAGTATTCTTTTATTCATGTTTAGATTTAAATATCGTATGCTGCCAAATATTTTTGACGACCTTTTTGTTATTATAAATCATAAATATCAAACAAAGCATTCACTGCATAACTATCAGGTACCAAAAATTTTATTAAAACAGTCTATTTTCTCAAAAGCATACCGAGGGCCACATTTGTGGAACTCATTCCTTCCAATTGAAAGTAAAACTTTAATTTCACTTCAAACTTACAAAGTTATTTTAAAAAAACAGTTACTTGATTATGACGAATCTCAAATTCTATTTTATTTTTAATATCTTCTTTTTCAATTCTTAACTTTTCTTTGCTTAAAAGTAAAACATATATATTTTTTTGCTTATTTATCTAAATTTGTATTTTTTTTTTTTTTTTATACATAAATATTTTTATGAATGTATAAATATTTTTTTTTTAATATTTTTTTTTTTTATGTATAAAAAAATGTAAAATGTTTATTTAAAAGTATTTATATTATTTTATTGATATTGTAAAAATTTATGATAGATTTATGATAGTGTAAACGATACAACGGGGCTAGATGATAAGACTTTTGTCTTCTGCCTGCTCCGGTCATATTTTAACTCAAAATATTTTGTAAACAATTTATTATGAAAATGACGAAATAATATAAAAAAAAAAAAAAAAAAAAAAACAGTGAAAATGCACTTACAGTGAAAAACTAAAAGAGAAGAAAGAACAATGCGACGGCATAATCAAAAGACTCAATAAACAAATTGTTACATTGATAAATTTTTAAATGGTAACGCAACAACATTAAGCTGCGAACAAAATAAAGAAGTGCGTAATATACTTAACACCGCAGCGGCCTAATTCAAATCGAAACAAGAAAAAGAAAGAAATTTAGTGATAGAGGGTTTAAAAAAATCAGTCGGTAAGCCCGATTTAGAGCTCGTATGGGGATTTTTTCGAAACAGTAAGAATTGACCAAAACGTCATTACCTTTGTTTGCAGATACGCAAAAAAATCGACTATAACTGCAACCAAAGCAAAAGAAAAGTAGTAAGATGTATTAAAGTTGCCCTCCTAAATTAACACAGTAACAACTCAATTTCAATGTCAACAACAATTACTGCTGCAACAGCACCAACAACATCAATCAGACTCTGTAACTGAAACGCAAATTTGACAGCCGTCTTCATATACAGTTCCTCGACGACATCAAAGACAAAAGTTTCAAGTGCCTAAAACTCATCAGCCCGTTCGTCAATCTCAAAAATCACTTCCCATAGACTGTCAGCACTTTGACTTCAAAACAATAACAACAAAAATACCAAACTAAAACAACTAAGATTCTGGGCTAACAACATGTATTCTTTTAACAGCGATGAAAAAATACTATGCCGCAATCAAAATACAAAAAAAATACAAAATAAGCAACTTTATGCAGAAATTTGATTCAGTTTTATGCTACAATTTTATGCGGATATTTGGTTTACTGATGTATCACATATGCAACTCACTGGTTACAAATTACACGGCAGCAATCATTAATGTCAAAAGGTGGAGGTGTAGCCATTTATATATATATATATATATATATATATATATATATATATATATATATATATATATATATATATATATATATATATATATATATATATATATATATATATATATATATATATATATATATATATATATATATATATATATATATATATATATATAAAAAAAACGGTATTGCCACAGCTGAAACTAATATCTAACAACTTAACTCTAAAGAAATTGACCAAGAGTGGCGCATCATAAAACATTGTTTTAAACCAATTCTTCTAGGTTGCATGTACAGATTTCAATAATCAAGTTCATCATAGCTGCGAAAAAAAATCTTTCCTCACTTGGATGTGTTTCAAAATTAATTTATGGAGATCTTAATTTTAGTCATTCTAAACACGATGGAGTAAACATAGGTGGAGGACTTATAACAGCTACTGTTATTGAGAACATTCATCAAACTGACGAGAAATTTCACTTCTGCTTAGAGGAAATATATTTAACTCAAGTTGTTACTTTTTCTACATTTAGAAAGACAAGACCTGATCCACCCACAAAAACACCCACATAACCCCAGACAAAATGTTATTACCAAGTACTCTTAACAATTGCTTCCAGTTTTATTCGCTTTAAAACCCGCAAAAAACAAACTGATAGAGTTTAAAAAAAAAAAAAAAACACTTAACTTGAATGATTACAATATCAAATTTGCTGATATCCAACGCAGGCTGGAGAGCCTTAAAGAATCCAAATCAATTCGTTTTGATGGGATCAATTCGTTTTGATGGGCTTCATCCAAGAGTTCTAAAGTTATGTGCGACTCCCTTCACTACATATCATACACTAGTTTAATTGCTTAAAGTTAGCATTGTTCCAGCTAGCTTTATGTTTATTCCATTTAAGTTTGCTCCATTGTTTCGTTAACTTTATTGACCTCTGGAGAAGATCGAACGTTACGCCTATCTTTAAGGGTCCAAAACAAAACTTACATTCGTACCCTGCAAAGTCCTCGAGAGCATCATGCACAATCGAATAATGAAAATCTACAATGAAAACAGCCTTATCACGAAAAAGCAACATGGTTTTATGAACAAAAGAGATTGCTTCACAGATCTAATTGAAGCGAGAGATAACGTAACTAAACGTGTTTACAGAGTAAGTGTTTAAAGTAACGCTATTAATGTAATTCACGCTGACTTTACTAAAGCCTTTGACAAAGTATAACACTGTCGGTGGGTCATTAACCAATTGAATCAAAAATGGCTCACCACCAGATAACAGCAAGTAGTAATTGATTACCATGAATCCGAATAAATGAGTGTCACAAGCCGGGTACCACAAGGTTCAGTTCTTAGTCCACTACTGTTTATCGTCTTTTTTAACGGTTTCTTTGATAATATCGCTAAGAACAAATCCAACGTAGAAAAACTAAAGTAATTAATAAGACCAAACATCTTTTTTGCAAAGAAATACTCTAAAAACCGGAAGAAAACGTGGTGATTTTTTTCAACAGTTTAAAATAACTCATACTTTTGGAAAAGTTGACTTAACTCCGCAAATAACCGCTTGCAACTTCACACTACGGTCTACGCGGCCACAATCTTCGCTTGAAAAAACAAAGAAATCTGTGTAGATATGTACTGAACGATTCCATTATTTCACAAACCGCTTCGTAAATGATTGAAATGCTTTACCGGTACATAAGCACTTTCTTACCAGAAAAGCATAAGAGCATTCGCCAATCAACATAAAAAGTCAACCGGATACACTGATTAAGACAATTTTTTTTTTCAAAAATTTAATTTTTGAAAACATTGCCACTTTTTTGCCATTATGTGGTTAAAAAAGTTATTTACTGAATATAAAAATATACTTAACTTAGACTTGTCGTTTCTATTTAAAAGGTTATTTTATACCAAATTTGGTGGAACCACCGATTTAGGTAAAATTCATTTTAAACCATACATCAATGTAAATTAAACCGTTAATTTTTATGTAAAAAATTAGTCTAAATTTTTATAAGACTGTGTATTTTTACAATGGATTCTCATTAAAGCTACATTGTATACATTTTTATTGTAAATTTGTTATTAAGGAAAAGCCCAAATATAACAAAATATTTTATAGTTGGTAACAAACCATGAAAGAAAGCTAGGTATAACCATACAGCGTCACTAAAGTTTTTTATTAAAAAATACTCTGCTTAAATTATTTACTTTATTAGAAAGTAGACAGTGGTTTTAAAAGTTGTCTTGAAGTAAAAAGTAAAATTAACAAGAAAGCTCTAAAGTATAAAGAAAAAAAAATTGAACTTTTGAAAAACTTTTGTTCATGAAACTAAATTTTTAGAAATCTATATTTCATTAAAATCAATTTTTACGCATATAATGTTTTTCATTTAATTTTACGCCAATAACCTAATAAAACATTGTTCCATTTGTATTACATTATATAACTTATATTAATATTAGTGTATTAAACAAAACCTATTCAAACATCAATTCTAATAAGAAATCTTGAAGAAACTCTAATTAAATCACAGCAAAATATCGTGATTATTATAAGATTAGTAATTATCTTATAATAATTATAACAAATAATATTCATGTTAATAAGTCGTTTTTCGTTTTGCATGATTACGTTAACTTTTAATGGTAACGAGACAAATATCACCTTAGATACAGTTACTAAGAAACATTCATTAAATCGTTAAAATATTTGACACATGGTACTATTTATTATTATATTGGTTTATTTTCTGTTTTTGTTTTACTAATACCAAACTACATGAACAGAATTAGTTACATATGGGGGCGTTACACCTACTTCTGTGTTTTGTTATTATTGGTAAATTTATAAGTTAATTTTTTCTTAATGTTTTTTAAAAAATTGTAGTTAAAAACAAAAATAATATTAAAAAAAATTAACAAACGTAATTAATAAAATGTAGACCAATATTTATTTAAAGAGTGATAATCGAAAATAAGCTATTTAGTAGTAAAAAGTAAAAGCTTTTTTGTTTTCTTTTTGTTTTTATTGAAAATAAGCAAACCTCAAAAACCTCCTTAAAATCCTACTAACCACAAAAAACTTAGTTTGTCTTTAATACCTCTGCATACTTAGTTCTCTTTTGATACGTTTGCATTCTTAGTTCTCTTTTAATAATCATAGACACTTACAGAGTGTTTTTAAAAGAGTATTTTATAGTACTCGAAAATTTTATACATATTGTTTGCTTACTTGAATACAAAATATAGCTAATTGAAAATAATTATATAAAATGAGGTGCAGTGTTACCTTATTATATAAAATGAGGTGCAGTGTTACCTTATTTTATAAAATGAGGTGCAGTGTTACCTTATTTTATAAAATGAGGTGCAGTGTTACCTTATTTTATAAAATGAGGTGCAGTGTTACCTTATTTTATATGGTAAAGTATTACGCTTTTTATTATTTTTTTATTTTATTTTGTATTTCAGGCCTTTTTTGTATTATATTATTTATGTATTATATTTTCATATTTAAAAAGTTGAAAAATTATTACAATTTTAATTTTTAAAGATTAGTAAGTTTTTTAAATAAGCCAATAACAACAACAAAATTAAAGCTTTTTCCTGTTTATTATTAATTTTGTAATAAATGATAATAAAAAATAGTTGAAACTAAATTAATTATTATTTATTATCTTATTAATAAACAAACATATTCATGTTTTTTCAGTTTATTATTAATTTTTTTTTTAATAGTGTTTAATTTATATAATAAATAAATATAGTATATTTAAAAAAGCAAAAACACTGTTCTTTGTAGCATGCCAAAGTTCCTACATGTATATCAAACTAATTACAAAAGATAACTAAATAATCATAATGTTTTTTCAAACTAAGAACAAAAACGTCTAGATTTAAACAATTATATGAAAGTTTCCTAATTTATTATTATAAAAAAAATTAAAAATATGTTAAATAAAGTACGGAAAAAAAAAATATTTTGTGTATGGTATGGGTATGTATTTGGATGGTTCGATAACAATATAAAAAATATTCTAACCTATAGCTGTGCCATATAATAAACTTTTAATAGTTTTAATTCGTATAGTAAATAAATATAGTACTTTTAAGGGTTAACACAACTGTTGTACCATATAAAAAAATAATAATGGGTTGAAGAAATTTTTTAATAAAAAATATTTTTAAATGTAGCGCAAGACCCTTAAACATCAGACAGGTATTTTTATAATAGGATATTATCAAAAAAAAATTTTAACTATGTCATGATGGTCTTAAAAGAAGCAAAATTATATTAAAATTTCATAAATAATAAAATAAAATTTATTATAACACAAGTTTAAGAAATTCATTTAAAGAAACTATGAAAAAACGTACTTTTTTCTTTTTTGTTAAAAATGGATAGTTTTGAGTCATAAAATTTAAAATAATAGTTTTTACATAAAATAAATGATATTTTTAAAATTTATATATAAATTCACTACTTTTGAGACCCGAGCATGAAAAATTTTTGACTTTTTAAACCTTGTCACCAACAGAAATCAAAAGCAAGACCAAATATTATCGTCGATTTTTTATTTTTATTTGCTGATAAATTAAGAAAAAATATTGATAAAATAAATAAATCTATTCCATTTATTTCATAGACTACAATATGGTAAATATTTCGGGAAAATTTTGTAGAAAAGTTTAATGCGGTTCCAAATATAATGGCTGGCGTGCAAAAATGCTATTCTGAAAAAATACGATTTGAGTAAAAACTTTATATACAGAACTATTTTATTTAAAATATATATAAAAAAAGTAACCGAGATTTTCGAAATCCACCTAATACATACAAGTCACCTTTTTTTCAATTATTTTATCGGTTTTTTTTTGTAACTTTTTGCCGCGTAAACTTTATTGCCTGTTTATTGCGGTTCATTCTGATTTCTGCTTTTTTTATTCTTTCACTATTTAGAGCTTTGCATCTTGAAATCATATGAAGGTCTTGTTCTACGGCAAGCGGCTTTTAATATAAATTGATATTTTTGCTCCAATATTAAAATTTACGACATTATATACACCAATTTCCAACTGGGTAAACGAGAGAAATGTTTGCTTTGCTATACTGTCAGAATTATTCCATTACAATATTCTTTGGCATTTTATATCTAACCGCTCAAATCTTTTTGCAACTCGCTGTCTTTACTTAGATTTTTCAAAGCTGTTTTTCGCAACTTTTTTTTTTTTCTATTCTATTACCTCAAAAATTACCTATTTAATGCATAAAAAAGTTTTTTTATTTTATTAGAGCAAAATAAAAAAACTTTTTTATGCCTGCGATTATTGTGCCTTGAATATATATTCAAGGCACAATAATCGCAATCAATATACTTTCGCTTTCAGTATCAAATTCATTTTTATTATAGTCGTAGTTAAAGGTGTAGAACTGATGAAGATAGTTGCAATCTTTGATGAAGATAGTTGCAACCTATGATGAAGATATTTGCATTCTTTGATAAAGATAATTCTAACCTTTGATGAAGATAGTTGCAACCTCTTTTTAGACGCTTAGATATGGCAAGAAACGTATTTTAAAACGAATAACTTTTATGAGTTTTTTTAAAATTCTTTAAAAATTTATTCAATAACCTTTGTGTTTTAACCTTTGTGTTTTAACCTTTGTGTCCAATAACCTTTGTAGGCATCAAAGCTTGTAATGTAAAAAAATCAACTTAGATTTTTTTACCTTTTGAAAAACAGCTGCAGGTTTAAAACCAAAATTTCAAAATCAATGCGCTTTTTTTATTGTCAAAAGTAAAAAACAAGCAAAAAAGGTATGCTAGTAAATGTTTAATATAAAAGTGTGAGAAATTTATTTTTTAGATAAAATTTAACTATTTTAATAATCGCAATCAATATACTTTCGCTTTCAGTATCAAATTCATTTTTATTATAGTCGTAGTTAAAGGTGTAGAACTGATGAAGATAGTTGCAATCTTTGATGAAGATAGTTGCAACCGATGATGAAGATATTTGCATTCTTTGATGAAGATAATTCTAACCTTTGATGAAGATAGTTGCAACCTCTTTTTAGACGCTTAGATATGGCAAGAAAGATAAATCGTTTTGTTGAGTATTTCTCTAACTTAATGAGAATACACTAAAAAAGTAACATTAGTTATATGCTAACCAAGTATACCAGGTTTTGAGATTTATAATTTATGAGATGAAGCTAAGCAATCTGTTATTTAAAAAAAAAATAGCTCTAAAATTAAAATAGTTAAATTTTATCTAAAAAATAAATTTCTTACACTTTTATATTAAACATTTACTAGCATACCTTTTTTGCTTGTTTTTTACTTTTGACAATAAAAAAAGCGCATTGATTTTGAAATTTTGGTTTTAAACCTGCAGCTGTTTTTCAAAAGGTAAAAAAATCTAAGTTGATTTTTTTACATTACAAGCTTTGATGCCTACAAAGGTTATTGGACACAAAGGTTAAAACACACAGGTTATTGAATAAATTTTTAAAGAATTTTAAAAAAACTCATAAAAGTTATTCGTTTTAAAATACGTTTTAAAACGAGTTTCTCCCAATGATATATTATATATACTAGATGTCTAACTTCATTCCGAAAAGTGAAGCTCCTTTTTCCCTATATAGAAATGGCTTCCACACACAACTATAATACTTTGCCTTTTATGCAAATGGCAGATTAAGTTCGTAAACAACAATACATATACATATATGTACATATATATATATATATATATATATATATATATATATATATATATATATATATATATATATATATATATATATAT
Organism: Hydra vulgaris; assembly: GCF_038396675.1. Lineage (NCBI taxonomy): Eukaryota > Metazoa > Cnidaria > Hydrozoa > Anthoathecata > Hydridae > Hydra > Hydra vulgaris. Next base: position 44,280,962 of record NC_088923.1, on the reverse strand, counting down.
ATATATATATGTGTGTGAATGTATCTTTGGTTTTTCCTATTAATTTTTTTATAATTGCCATAAGTCATAATTTTTTGATAACACAAGGGTCATTAGCACAATTTGGCGAAATTTCAAAAAGTTTTAATTTGTTTAGAAATAACTTGATGACTAAAAGAGGCTTGATCAATCAAATCAATTGTTTTTAGCTTTAAGAAACCCTTTAATAGTACCTAATATAAATATAAATAAATAATATTAAATTTTATACCATTAACACAAAAAACATAATAATCCTATTTACATTTTATTTACATTTACAGTTTATTTTCTTATTTGTCTCTAAAGATAAATTGCCCTCCATTTTTTTTTTTTTTAGCTTTATTATCAATAATTAACTTAGCTGTTATATACTGTAAATATCAACAGTCTTGACGTAAATATCGACAGTTTTGACATACTATAAGCACAATAATAACAATATAATAACAACCTCCTTTTTCTGTAATTTTTTTTATTTAATAATAAGCAAAATAATAACAACCTCCTTTTTCTGTAATTTTTTTTATTTCTTTGTGAGTGTATGAGTGAGTGTAGCACATTATGGATACACAAAAATCAAATAGACTTAAACAGCCTTTTCGTAAAGTAAATATATTTATCTACTATACTATTGCAAATAATAATACTAATGATAACAATGATAGTAATAATGATGATTTTTTTGTTTTTATCATGTATTTCAAAAATGTTTTAATTTAGAAAAGAGCCTTGAAAGAGTGCTCCAAGTGAAACCATCAGTTCATGAGAAAATGACAAAGACTGAAATTGCTCAAATCTTTGGTGTTAATGAACATAGTAAAGGTAAATTAAATAAGTAAAAAAACAAAAAATTGAATTGACCGCTATAGAGGTTTAAAAACGATCATGGCTAAAGAGATAATCGTTTTTAAAAGAAATAAAAGACCAAAATTTTTTTCCTATTTTTTAAAAAAAAAATTTTTTATAGGTGAACCACCTTAGAAAAGATAAAATTAATAATTCCAGATATGTTGTAAAATTTCTTTTGGATACTAAGACATAATATATAGTTAAGGAAAGTTTTAAAAGTTTAAAGGCTAATATTTTAGCTACAATATTAAATGTTTTTAATAAAAAATATTTGTATCAAACTATTTATAAAGGATAACGATTACGATCCCGGGATCCCGGACTTTTTTATAATCCCGAAATCGCAGGATTGTCTAACATCAATCCTGGGATTCCTTATAAGTTAGAACAAAACAAAGCGTAATGAAAATAGTATAAAAACAACAACAACTTATGTAAATATTTCAATAAAATAATTTAAGGTGGTACTACCCTACATTTTTTATTTTTTTAAATTTGATATTTTTCTTAAAATTAGAAACTTTGTTAGATAGTAGTTAAACAACTAAATATAAAAAACATAATTAAAATAAAAAATTGTTGTCAAAAGATGCTGAGTCAGCATAAAAAAGCAAAAAACGTCCAGTTACAAGAACATAAGTAACTTGAGTAATATTTGAGATTTAAGCCTCAAAATTTTTAAGCGTATAGCTAAATAGTCGGTCGAGGGCCCCTAGTAAAATCTTTAAAAAATATTAAGCCAAACTAAAATGGCAGTTGTAGAGCTGCAACCGACATAAAAAAATGGTCCACCAGGTATGTAAAATAGGGGATTCTCACCAAAATAAATAATATCTTTTATTTATTCTACTACCAGCCCTTTCTACAATATTAATGAATAAACTGTGAAAATTTCAAACAAAAAGAGTTAATAGTTTCTAAGATATTCGTGTTCTAGTTTTAGAAATATTCAAAAAGTAGAAAACTGAGAAAAACAACTTTTAAAATAAAAAAAGTTATAAACTAAAAAAATCAGTCATTAAAAACATCAAAACTGGCCAGCACAATACGATTGACCACCCTCAACCTCTTGCTCTTTGTCAAAATAACCTTTTTTGAGTGATCTTAATGTCTTTCTTCTTTTTTTAGCTCTTTCACTTGACTTTAACTCAATATTTTTTAGACATTTTCTGTCAAATTGCTGTGCACTAAGATTGAAATAGTATCCTGGTGAAATGTCTAGCAATTTAAAAACTTCAGCAAGTCCTAATATTCCTTCATTGTGTGCAATGACAGCAGAGTTTACTGCAATTTCAACAATTTTTTTTGATACAAAGATATTTTTTGGACAACGATTCCAAATTAATTGATTGAATGACTCGTTACAATTTTGAGTCAAGCCATGCAAACACTTTTTAAGATGCTCCACTTTAGACAAGTCTTGAAAAATTGGTTTTAATTTGCTCATTATAACTTCTGGCAAATTTACTTTACTTTTATATGAATTAAGTTTAGTTACTTTATCAGACTGCCATTTGCACCAACTACTTTTGCCTTTAGTACAAAATAAGTGACGTGTTTCTTTTAAAGCAAAAGCAGTGCAGTGATACAATGTTGCAATGACAGAGTTACGCATCTTTAGTAAATTTGATGTATTTTCCCTAATTGCCATGCCTACATAATTTTGAAGTGTATTAATGGCTTTATCCGTTAATCCTCCCTTTCCATATATTTTTTAACCATCCGATAATATCTCGCTTTTCAATTCTTTTCTCAATTGCCGACATCTATTACCTGTTTGTTTTTAATAATGACCTATGCATTCTAGTTTTTCTGGAATCAATGAATCTCCATATGGATACTAGTATCTCCGTCACCTAGATACTTAGCATAGCAAAGCTTGTATTTTTGTACAGAAGAAAATATTTCAATGGCTCCAGCTGCTTCCATTGACCCTGCTGATCCAGAATGGTTTATTTGACAAATATGTTTCAACTTCCACTCATCAAATTTTAAAGAATTCTTTCTTTTATTCCATATTTCACAACTTTTGCAAAACTTGGACATCACATAAGTGTTGATAACTTTTTTGTTTTTATGCGCTACCACAGCAACAACACCATTAAGGGAAGAATATCCCCTTTTCTGCCAAGTACCATCAACAGAAACAGAGCAATCAACAAGACTTGATGAATCATTATTTAGTTTTAAAAGACTTTGTCTTACTTCCATAGCAGAATTTGTCATACTATAAATTGCAGCTTTCTGATATGCGATATGTAACTCGTCATTACTTCTGTTAATATTTCAATAAGTCATAGGGGGTGGCATGTTCATAATATTTGCAAAGCGTATCATCGATTCTCTGCCACATCCTATTTCACGAAATGCCATTAGACTGCGAATGTTGACTTCATGAGGTTTATTTCCACACTTTTCATTGTTTACTACAGGAGATGTAAATTATCAATGTTATCACAATGAATACATTTAACTTTTAAAGACAAAGAAAATCCTTTACGCAGCAACATATTATGTGATATTTCCAGCTTGCTGGTACAAATTTGACAACAAGAGTACTTTTCAAAAATTAATTTCAGCTTTTAAAATGTGTTATAAAGTAAAAGTCATTTAAATCATAATATTTTTGTATATTTTTGTTTATGACTTGAATTTTCTTTACACCACTGGTGTCACCAGTTGAACAAAATTCTGATACAACTTTGTTAGTGTGAAAGTTCCCTCGAAATTTTCTCTTTCCTTTTCTGTTGTTGTTTTTATTATTCGCCATAATTAATACCAAACTATAAAAATAATTATCTTGACAATTATGAAAAACTTGGAAGTTTATTAAAAAGAACAATTATTAACATCCTTGTTAAACTAACTAAAATAGTAAATCACATCTAATGTTGTTTCAGTTTATGACTTATCTCTTCGTAGAAACAAAGAGCACAACTGAATAAGTCATCTTTGAACTTATATTTATGGAACTAGACATTAAATTAGGGCTAAAATATAAACAGACACTGTTGCTAAGGTCGTTGCTAGGGATTCGAAAATTACCTTTTTGCCTTTGAATACTAATTTAGGAACTTTACATTAATTTTTAAAGAAAAAAAAAGTGATACTCATGATCCAGGATGTTCAAACTGCTAAAATTGGAAAAAAAAATTTTTTATGTTTTTTGATGTTTTTAATAGGGTAGTACCACCTTAAAAATAATATAAAATTGCAGATAATAATTGTATTTGCAGTTGTATGATAAAAAAAGTTAACGAAAAGGTTTGATTTAGAAAAAAAAAAGTGAAAATCTTTGCAATATATCATGTAGGTTAGTTATTTTGTTCCGTTCTATAATTCTGTAAAACGAACTTTGTTCAAACTGAAAATAAAAGCGCGTATTTTATAAGTTAGACTCTAAACATTAAAAGTTAAATAAGACGTATGTGGATTTTACAATTAAAAGTAACTCAGCTGTTTGGAAATATTTTTTACTGGATGAGAAAAGCCAGCGACGTTTAAATTGCCATACTGCAAGAAGATTTTAAAATTTGGAAACGGTTCAACAAAAGGCCTTCATATAAACATTTTGTCGGCGCATAATGTGAAGGTCGAAATACTAACCCAGCTTAATATTAGCGAAGAAAGCAAAAGAAATCTAAACCACTAACAGGATACTTTTCCATTTATGAAAGAGAAGATAGAACACTTCATGGTACACTTGCTTACCTAAGGGCGTCTGACGGACTTTCATTCAATGTGATTTGTTCTTCAACAGCTTTACGTGCAGCTCTAACTACTTTGGTATTTAGAAACTTACCAACGTCAGTAAACACAATTCGTAATCATGTATTAGAGTACAGCAAAAAAGTAAGATTAGATTTAGTTCATCAAATTAAAGCGCGCAAGAAACGGGAATACGAGGTAGAAGAAAGATTTTCTTTATCTTTTGACAAATGATGTAAACTCACTGTAAATGATGTTCCTAATAAAAAGAAAGAGTTCAATAAAAATCAGCTAAAATTTGAAAATGAATTATCTGACAGTGATTTATCCGAGAATGACAAAATTTAGGAAAATTTGCTAATCTGTAATCATGAAAATGAACAACCTAAAATTGAACAAAATGAATTTTATTATGGGCCAGTCATAAAAAAGACACACTAATTGATACTAATACTTAGACAATCACCTACCAAGAACGTCATCTTACAAAAATATATTACGACTGAATTTGAAAAACAAGTCTTTAATAATGGAATGCAAGACACGGTAGAGCATTTATTTACTTATTTGTAATTTATTTATAGTTGACACTTATGATTGTTACAATGGTTGCTCTATAATTGGCTAATCCAATCAACCGACACTTATCCTCCAAAATTAATTTCGTTTTAAATGTAAAGTATAAGACAAATATCGATAAATACATTAATAATAATACAAAAAAAGCCAATTAGAGTGTCAAAAACAAACAAAAATATAAAGATTTCATTTCACTTTAACTTATTAATGTGTCCAATATCTTTAATAAAAACTATGCATCAATTTGCATGGCCATTACTTGGGAATCAAGTTTTTTATTTTATGTTTAAATTCCTTCAAAGATGAAGATTTTTTACAAATTTTTGGGATTAGTTTGCGAATTTTAGGTCCTAGGTACGCTAAAGATTCTTATTCGTGTTTTGTGATAAGGACATTGGTGGAGTTCGGCTTTTCATATGTCAGATTTGATTCGAGAAACTTATAAACTTCATTCATACATATAGGCGCAATTTTACTTTAAAAATCTTAATGACCAAACAATGCATGTTTTTTTGATGTATAGTTAAAGTATAGCTGTTTAGTAAGAGAGTTTCAAATGGAGATTCATAGTCTCTGTTGATAATTCTTAAAGCTCTCTAATAGATTCGATTTAAACGCTTATTTAGTTTCTCACTGTAAAACATCCATATAAGTGGGCAGTATGAGAAGATTGAAGTTGTAAATGCAGAAAGTATAAGTTTATGTTGTTTGAAAGACTTATATGATGCGATTCTTGATAGTGCATTTTTTTTTCTGCTGGTATATTTGCAGAAAGTGTTCACATGCGCTTCGAAGGAATGTTTGTTGCTGATTTTTATTCCGAGCAATTTAACATTTTCGGACGTTTTAATAGATAAACTCGAAATAGAAACTTCAAGGTTACTCTGTTTGCTAACAATAAGGCAATATTTTTCAGGATTTGTCTTCATTCAATTATTTTTAAACCATATTAACAATTGATTTGTGACATTTTGGAAGTTGGTAGTTATAGAAGTAACCTCTTTTCTTGTGCAGTATGAAATATTGTCATCTGCATATTCAGTAACTTCAACGTCAGGAAGGAAAAAAAATAAATCGCATATAGAAATGTTAAATAATAGAGATGCGAGAACCGAACCTGGCGGAACTCAGTAAAGCATATCAGTGTAACTGCTAAATTCATCATTTATTCTTACTCTTTATTTTCTTTTTATTAGGTAGGAAGACATAAACATTATACTGTTTCGAGTAAAACCATAGGCATTTGTTGGCAATGAGTTGGCAGCTAAGTAATTGCGGATTTTTTTAGAAAATAAAAGACAATTTTTTTATGGAACGAAATGACTTTATTCTGTAATGTATTGCCCATTTTGAGCAATGACCTTTTGTCATCATTCAGGCAGCATCATAGTTCCACGTTCATAACACTTCTGGTTATTATCAGCAAAAAGCTGAACCAGGTACGATTTGACATCATCATCATTATTGAAATTTTTACCATTCAAGGAGTTTTTCAAAGATCAAAATAAAAAGTAATCAGATGGTGCAAGGTCAGGACTATATGGATGTGGCAAAACATCCCAACCAAACTCTAATAGTTTTTGCCGAGTGACCAAAGATGCGCGTGGCCTTGCGTTGTCATGATCGAATGCAACACCTTTTTGATTTGTCAATTTGGACAACTTTTCTTCAATTGAATTATTTAATTTTGTTAGTTGTTCAATGTAGAAATCTGAATTGATTGTTGTGTTAAATGATTTTCTTTCAGTTCATGAGGAACCCATATATTGAGTTTTCTTACATTGCAAAGTCGTGTTAAGCAATTTTCAACGCGTGAGATTGCAGAGAAGCTAAATGTATCACCTGCATATGTGATACATGAAACTTCTCTGCAATCCCACGTGTTGTACTGTGACGATCCGAATCGATTAATGCTTTGATTTGGTTGTCATCAACTTCAACTGGACAACCGGAGCGTTTTTTATCATTGGGTGAAAAATCACCAGAACGAAAATTGGCATACCAATTTTGACACTGCATTTCCTTTTTAAAGCTTCGTCACCATAAATAGCACATAACTTTTTGTGAGCTTAAAAATTGCTTTGAAGAAAATTGTTATTGTTATTTTAAATATATAAACATCAGCCATCGATGGCTGATCACTCGATCTATACTATCACGATAGATCAGCGAAGTATCGGTTCAAATATATAATAAAATATTTTTTGATCATATTGTAGAGAATCTTTTTCTGAACAGACTTTTAAATCAATTTTTACAAATCTATTCTGATATAGCCTAGAAAAAACTTGCACGCAAAAAGAAACAAAAAACATTCACCGAAGACCTAGTTGTGCTTACAATGGGGAAAATAAAAAGTTGCGAACTTTCACTCAACAAAGCTGCTGAACTATTCAGCATACCATTGACAACTCTTTATAGGCGTGTCAACGGTATAAGTGAAACAATTAGAAGTGCTTCAAGCACAAGATTGCGACAATATTTTGAACCATCTCCGGTAGATACACTCATCAAACTATCCAATTGGACTTAGGTAAAGCTTAGAATGACGTCATTACTTTAGTTACCGACTATTTGAAACAGCAAGGTCAGTCTCATCTGTTTCTAAACGGTACACCAGGGAAATATTGCTATAAGTTTTTCACCAACCGGTGGAGTCATAGGTTAAGCATCAGTGCTGTTGACAATATTTCATCACTCTAAGTCGCTTATTGCACGCAAGAAATAGTAGCGAAGTATTTCAACACACTGCAAAGAGAATTCAATAAAGCAGATATGAACAAAAACACTTCATGTCATTTGTAGAAACTTGATAAAATCGGCTTCTTTGGTGATCAAGGAAAGAATTACATAGTTTGCAGACGTGATGCTAAACGAAAATTGAAAGTGATTTGCAACAATGAAAAAATCCAATGATACAGTTGAATATTGTATCAGAGCTGCTGGTTATCGTCTTACGCCATACATTTTTTTGTATCAAAAAAACGTTTGTACAAAAATTGGTGCCTAAATGATCCAAACGATGCCGTATACGAAACACCTCCGTCCGGATAAATAGAGGATTTGTACAGCGGCTTACTGGCGTGTACGTTTCCGCCATAAATAAAGCAAGTCAAAGTCGTTAATGTTATCAATGCGAAAATTCAAAATGCAAGAAAAAAATATCTCTGAAAAAAAAGCTTTTAAGTTTCTAGCATGAAAGAGTCATAAATGAACTTTGATGTTAAAGTATAGATGTTTAATTTTTTGTAAAGAAAAATGTGATAACTAGAAATCCGTTCCAATTTCGTTTAGTCAACAATGGATAGGAAAAAATGGATAGGACACTATTTTCGTGTTATGCTCAAATTGCCCAATGTTTTTTAGTGAAAATACCTAGTTTAGAGTCCTAAATTTATAGTGGTTTTAATTACATTTTAAATAAAAGCAAGACATACTAAAAAAAAGTTAATATTATAGCATAACCTTATATTTTCCAGTAGTTAAACTTCAAAAAATTTGCATTTTTATAGTTTAAAAGTTTAATTTTATAAAATTGAATAAATAAATAATTTTTTAATTTTTTTTTTTTTTTCTTTTTTTTTTCGTAAAAATTATATTAAAATTTGATTTTTTAATAGTATAATTTATACTAAGTTTTGGCTAGTAAAATTTATACTAAGAAGGAATCATTATATTTCACAAATTAGTTCTAATTGCTGAGTTGGTGTTTCTTTACTTAATTAATGTATATATTTTTTTTATTCAAAGTGCTTATAAGCACTTAAAATTAAAAAAAATATATGAATTAAACAATAAAAAAAAAAAAATCATAAAAATATGATTATTTCTTTACTGTTGTGTAAATTAGAAATCTTCTTAGAACTAAGGTTGCCAAGCAATAAAAGAAGGATATATCTCACTTCTCAATCCTTTAACCCGCAGGCAAAGCTAAAAATATCTTGACTTTCTATTCCTATATTATTAAAACGTCGGTTCTATTTTATAAGTCAACGGATTTTGATGATGTCAGTTAGCGCTTAAACAAAAACTTACTTTGCAAAAACGACAATTAAACCAAATAGCTTCTCTCTGTATAAAAATGACTTCAATTTATACAAAGAGAAAATGCAAGTTTTTATGCACTATAAAAAATAAGTATTTGTTTTCTGCTGAAGAATGCGACAAAATAAATGAGGCAAAGGGTAAAATTTTTGATAGCTACTGACTTGAAGTCTTAAGTTTGCAATGAGAAACATAAAACCTAGTTAAGTGTCAGCGTCATTAAATAAGTTGACATCTTTTTTAGCCAAAAAATCTCAAAGATGTTTCAGAAAACACACAGGAAAATTTGGCATTTCGTACAGTTTTTAATTTTCAGTCGAACAACTCGATGATCTGCGCAGCTAGTTTAATGTTTATTCTGCGCAGCTAGTTTTATTATTTGAAGATTTGGAAATCATTTAAAATGCTACATGTTCAAAAATAAAAACTGAGGGATTTGTAAATCAGGTTATTGGCCCCCATTCTGTTGATCAACTGTTGAAATATTTAGGTGACAATTTTATTTCGGTCCTTCGATGGATGTTATCAAGCATGGTTCACAGAAAATATTTCTGATCGTTATTTAATATTTCTGATCTTTATTCAATAATTTGACAAAAAAGTGGGTGAAATCTAAACTAAAATTTACAATCAGAAGAATGGTTGAAACGTTTTCATTAATATTATTAAATTTGTAGGATATATTTAAGCAAAATAAAACACCTTTTAGCACGCATTTTACGCGTTAATAAGAAAGTATTTATTGTAGAGAATGTGTAACAGTTTGATGAATACTGTAAGTTTAAATCATTTGTGCAAAACTAAAACAAACAGTTTTTTGAAAGGTCTTCATTTTTTAAAATTTGTCCAAATACAAGTTGTTTTTAAGAGATGCTTTTTTATCACAGGATGCGTCCTTTAGTTCTTTATCCCAAGTGTCGTGAGATAGAGAAGTAAAAACAAACTTTTTTCTTTTACTTCTTTATCCCAGAACACAGCGTAAATGTTAAAAGAGTGCCGAATTAGTAATCTCCTTAATTAATGATAAATAATAAGTAATCTCTTAAATTAATGCTCAATGAACAAAGGAAAAGAACAGATTTTTAGTCGATTCTGTAAAAGGCATCATTATCACAAAGTACAATTTAAAGAATCTTACATTTTTTCATTTCTATACATATGTATATAATACATATGTATATAATTGCTAATGAGAATCTTCTCGATAATGTTGGCTCTTCCGAAATAGATGTTATGTAATAAATAGGCTACTGTAGTTAATTTATTGGGCCACTGTAACATTAAAATATTGTAACACTGTAACATTGAACGTTGAATTGTTGTTTTTTTATAAAGATATTTGTTTACGATATTTATGTATAATAATTTAATTCGGAGAAACATTTTGATGCTTGCAACAATCTTAAGTAATCCATGAAAATAAAAGAAAACTTAAAAAAAAAACACGCTTAAATGTATTAAATATTTAACACGTGTTAAGATAATTTAAAAAATCTTTTTGATGTTGTTTTTTTTGTGACAGTTTTGATATATTTAAGTGTTACACAATATTAAATAATAGTTTGTATTACTGGCAACTTGGACAATACACCTTTGGGTACTGTTATTGGACAATACACCTTTGGGTTCTCTCATGTTCTAACTACAAACAGTTTTTTTCATGGAATAAAATAATTAACACTTCCCAAGAAATAAAGAAGAAGAAGGAAACTAATGGTCAAAATATATCTGAGGCGAATGCACGTTCAGTAAAAGCTTTTCTTGAAATTGACTGTGGTTTTTCATCAATAAGTACATTTGCACCTTTAATAAACTTTAAATGTTTGTCATAAAATGGATTTTGTTGTATCAACAAAAAGGTTATGAAAGCTTATAAGAATGCTGCCACAGACAGCAGAAATGAAAGCTCCTCAACTGCTCACCGCTTAATGGCTCAATTGCTGCTACAAACAGCAGCAATGAAAGCTCCTCATATTGAAACTGTCAAAGATATTTTATGTGTTTGGATATCAATTGATGGTTCATGGCAAAAGCGTGGTCATTTATCTTTGGATGGGGTGATTACTGCTACAGCAGTTGATAAATGTGTTGATGTAAAAATAAAATCAAGACTATGGTTGCAGAATATGGGTAGGAAAAGAAAATACAGCTGGTTATAATCATAGGAAAATTAACCATTACTGCCGAATTGATCATAATAGGTCATCAGGTGCAGTGGAATCAGCTAGAGCAGTTAACATTTTCAAGGGTTCTGTTTTAAAGAACACTCTTATTTATCAAGAATACTTAGGAGATAGCAATACAAGTTCTTTTATGGATGGAGTAAAAGCCAACCCATATAGTGAATATGATATAACGCCAATAAAGTTCTTGTTCAAAAACGATTATGCACTCAATTGTGTAACATTGTTAAGTCTCATAAAGGCATTAGAATACTTATCTCAGAAAAAGTGAAACTTACTGAAAGTTTCATCAACTTAATGCAAAACTACTTGTGTTTTTGGCCATTAGAATAAACCTTAATAATCTGTATGCAATGAAGAAAGCTGTTTTTGCAGTTGTTTTTTCATTTTACAGATATTCTAAATCCTGAATGACATCAGTTTTTTCCACGAATAGATTCATCTTGGTGCAAATACTGGATGTTTGCATGGTCAAACATAAAATTCAAATAAAGTGCTTAACTCAGCCATATGGTCCAAGGTACTTAAAATCGTATTTGTGAAGATGTTGTGGAAATAAGTCTAAACTCTGCTATTTTACATTTTAATGATGGTAGAAATAATGAATTAAAAGTATTACAGCTTTTTATATACAAGGAAATCTTACACAATTGACAACAAGTTTAGCAGACAATGTAAGAGTAAAAAAAATAAAATGTAAAACTACTATTACGATAAAGAGACAGAAAAAAACTAAGAGCAATAAAAAAAAGGATTCAGTAAGAATCTTAAAGCTAAGGAACCTCAAGACTCATATGTTTCAGGAGAATTTTAACATGATTTTACTGTTTAAATGTGATTTTTCTTTATTTTGTAATTTTTTTGTTTTTTCTGCAAGTTGAGTTTTTCATACTTTATCAAGATTTTAAACATGTTTTTTTCTGATTGAATAAAGCTTTTGTTCTGAAATTTTCAGGACATTTTCCTAAAAACATTAGAATTCATTTTACAGATAGGTTTTATTTATTTTTAAAACTCATTACTTTTAGTTTTAACTTATTTAAATTGCTTGTAAATGGTACAATTTTTTAACTTATTTAAAAAAAAGGTCTTTACATATAAAAGGACTAATTAAAAATCTATCTGTTAAATGGAGTAAAATAATGTCATCAACAGATCTGCAAAGTTTGATTCATGGTTTTTAACAGATAACATGTTTTGAAATCAAGATAACATGTTTTGAAAACATAAGAATTAGGCTTTATTTGCACTGTTTTTGCGCCATTATGGATTTTTAGTAAAGTTTTTCAAAAAATTTTATTTGCAAAAACACTTCATTTTTCTTAGTGAAGCATTTCTGCATATTTTTAAAACTTCTTTTAAATCTTTCATGAAAAGTGTCTTTCTGTGCTCTACCACTATAATTGAAATTGAATTAAAATCTACCACAATCTGTTTCATTTTCAGTCTAAATAGATACTTTGAATAAGACATTGGGGATATCCTTTATTATCCTCTATTTGGTCTTTTTATGTCCTCCTTTAGGACTCATGTATCTAGCAACCCTACTTAGAATCGACCACTAAAATATAACATAAACGTGCAATATAGTAGGCCATGGCTTAACTCCAAGTGGTTGCGTATACATAATTTGTTAATTATTCCTGTCATGGTAATTATAAAAAGTTATTATAAACACAAAAGAATTGATTGCAAACTTAGTACTTTCAAAGAAGATGGGCATAAAATGTTTGACATTTCCACCAATAAATGTGTGTTTAGAGAAATGTGTTTGTTGAACTGTCAAGGTTCTTTCTACAGAGCAATATTTTATTCAAGAATATGGAACTCTAAGGCTAATGTATGTTGAAAACGTTGATAAACTTACATAAAATAAACTTGACATGAAGGTCAGAAGAAAAAGTATGGAGCGGCGGTTTACAAACAAGCGTTGTTATGTCACATTTATGCCTAAAGCGAGATCAAAAGTTAATCTACAGCTAAAATATTAGAATAATAATCACATTATCACTTTCTGATGCTTTTTCGATTGAAAGAAATGGTTCTGTTAGTTAGGATGGTGTATTCCTATTGTTCTCAAAAACAGATGAACCTATTATAGACAGTATAACCAAGAAGTTTCTGGGAATTAATATTCAAATTTTTTTTTTTTTTTGATAGACAAAAATATAAAACTCTTGAAAAAAATTAGAGGGGTTGAATGGAGGAATAAAAACTTTTTCATGTCAATTTTGGTTAAATTTAAAGGTTAAAAAGGTAACGGTTTACTAGTTTTTTCAAAGAGAACTCCGGGGACTTAAATCACTCTTGATGGCTAACAACGGCAAACAGACTTCTACGACTGTCTTGTGCAAACTATGAACCGTCAATAAATCTGGAGTATTTAATCACCGACGTCATAAAAATTTATTCACCTGTTTAATTCAGAAATATTATCCAAAGTTATAGCAATACATCTTTTTAAAGTTATTCAGCAGTCGCGCAACTTATCAAAGGAATTGCAAGTTATGGTAGATCCTGTATCAAAAAATTTTTCTTTTCTTTTAAATTCTTTCTATGTTTTATTAACTAGTTTTTTGTTTTTTTAGGTGTCACTCTAAGGACTAGTTTCTAGTTTTTAACTATACGAGTGACACCTAACTTTATTTATGTGAGTTTATAATATATTATTGTAAATTTTTCATATTTTATGGTTAAATAAATAAATAAGAAAAAAAAAAACTGAAGGTATCTTATGGGCCGTTAACGGAATTTAACGGCTGTTAAAATATGTTAATAGCCGTTAATGGAAATTTACTGTTAAAAACTTTTTTTTCCGTTAATTTTAACGCAACAGAAATGAACGGTTTTAAAGGGACTGCCAAATGCCCATACTTACATATTGATGCTTTTGTCTTATTTAACTACAGAACAATATTTAAGCGAAGGGGCTATTAATTATGCCATCTATTAGTTATGCTATCTGTTAATTACGCTATCTATCATCTAATAATTATTAATTATGTTGTCTATCATCTATTAATTCTATCTATAATCTATTAATTATTAATTATGCTATCTATTAATTATTTTAACAGATTTTGACAATTGTTATCTCTCTCCCTACACCTAGTCAACTACTTGTCAAACTTCCAGAGACCCCCTATAAAATTACATCAACATTTGAATATCTCCATTGCTGACGTCAACTTTTCTTGATTCCCTTCCTTCCCTCCCCCTTGTCAACATTTGTCAAAAAATTTTAGACCTCCCCTCACCCCTTTCCTCTTCCCCCTATTATGACATAATTAATGAACAAAATTTTTTGTTTGGGGCTGTTCATTAATTATGTCAATAACTAATGAACAGCCCCAAACAAAAAAATCAGCCCAGCCCCATAATTAATGAGTTCCTTTCGGTCTGATTTTATCATTTTATTTAAAAATTCATGAAGTGAATTTTTGGATTGAAGAATTCTTTTCGGTCTGATTTTATTTATTTTTTTGTTTATTTTTTTTATTCGTTGTGGCAAGCGCAACGATACCGTTGCTTTAATTTATTATCTTAAAGTCACGGTAATAAACTTTGATTGGTTTATTTTAAGTTACGGCTGCGAATATAATTAGTTGATTTTGAAAGTTTTATTTGTAAAAATTTAAAAAGAATTGCCGTTTTACAATGCACGTTTAGGATTGAAGTATCATATTGGTTCATCTTCCACGGTGATCCGAGATCGAAGTCCTTACCTTAGAAAATTTTTTTTTATATTTTTTAACTATTTTTTATTGAAATTTATTATTATTGTTGTATATTTAAAGTTACATTGATTTTTATTATTTACATACATCGACTGATATAGGGATAGGCGCAGTAAGTGTATATACATCAACTGTTTTAGGGATAGGCGAAATGAAGCGCACGTACATCAATTGAGGATTTTGGTTTTGGCATGCATTCTTTAAATAAATAAATAAAAAAAATCAACCAATCAGAAATCACTACCATGACTTTAAGAAAAAATTAAAGCGACGCACAGTCGAAAATAGTAGGGGAGATGGGGGCACCTTGATCTGCGGGGCAGCTTGATCTTTTTGCGCTACATCATCTATTTATAATAAATATAATTAATATAAAATTATTTTTTTTGCAAAACAACAACGAAAATAAATAGCCGGAAGTCTATACGGATAGCAACTGATGACGTCACGCAGATATAATTATAACACGGTCGTTTGCAGGAGGAAAGTTATTATACGCATGCGCAGTGGAATTACATTTATTGAAGAATTTTTAAAATGGCTACGGTAACAGCGTTATAAAAACTAATCATTGACAACGAGTAGTTTGTTCAATTTTAGATAATTAAATAGGTTTTTAACTAGTTTTTTCATGGAATTATTTTGAAAATAACTTGTAGCTGTACGAAGAAATTTTTCAAATAAAATACAAGACCTCTGATTGTGAATAAAATCTAATTTCAGCTAAAGCAACCTTAGTGTTTTTGTTTACAATTTTTAAACCTTTTTTAAAATATTTTTGAGCGTAGAAATTTTTTAATTTAAAATTATTCTGCAAGATGAACCTTTTATCTTTTTTGTATTTTTTGTTTATATGAGGATTCAATTTTTTTTGCAGGGTTAAAAGAAAATCTTAATCATTAAACTTTTGTAACCTGTTGCTATGGTACTCTTTTCCGATGTGGTTATATATATATATACATACATATATATATATATATATATATATATATATATATATATATATATATATATATATATATATATATATATATATATATATATATATATATATATATATATATATATATATATATATATATATATATATATATATATATATATATATATATATATATATATATATATATATATATATATATATATATATATATATTAAAATTCTAAATTATTTTTAACTCTACTGCGCTTGCGTATAATAACTTTCCACTTATTTCTAAAGTCTAAACGACCGTGACAAATAGATGATGCAGCGCAAAAAGATCAAGCTGCCCCACAGATCAAGGTGCCCCATCTTCTCTACTACAAAAACGTACCATAGATGTTTTTTGCTCAAATTTCAATTTCGCTCCAGAAATTATATTTTAATTTTTTTTAATAGTTCAATAATTATTCTTTACTATAATGTAGAGATTTCAGCAAATTTTATGTAAAAAGATAATTTTTGAAGCCCAACTGTTTCATATTTTTGTAAATCTTCAATTGAAACTTAGTTGCTTCATCACTTTAAAAGTTATTTTCTATAAAACTTTTTATGAATAAGTATAAAGTGTTTTTTAAAACAACATTTTTTAAAACATCATGTTGTGGAGATTTTAGAACAAAATTCATATTTTTAATTGTATGGTTTTGTTTACTAATAATTAATTAAACTACAAAATGAGCTAGAAAATAAAAAATCTTAAAGTTTACCAATATTTTTAGTAGTCACCTACGCTTTCCCACGTTTTATTTTTGTAAATTAATTTGTAGCTTAGATGTCTATAAAATTGGTTTATTAAAAATCAGGTGCGGATACATGCGGTTTCTAAAATTATAGATAAAAAAGTGTTAAAAGTCAGAAAACAGAAAACCGCTTTGTATAGTGGTTTCAAACTATATCTGTTTATAACAATAGTTTTTTTTAAATTAAATTTCAAACAAACTCTTTACGGCCATCTATATTTAACAAATGTTGTAATGGAATACTAGTGAAACATGAACTTTTTTAACAATGATAGATGGAGAAGTGGCTCAAGTATTAACGGATACGCCTTCTGCGTCTACATGTACGTGTAGCTCCACCTACATTCTACGTCTACACGACAAATGAACGATTTGACTAAAGTGTCTGCTAGGCTCGAAAATGAAAGTTCGTATTAATACGGACTGTCCACACTACATGCCTGGATTCGGTGTATGGAAAAATACTACATATTTTCTACACCATGTCTTTCCAAACATGGTCAGCTAAAAGTAAAGAAAAAAAATGACAAAAGAAAAAAAAGAAGAGCAGAAACGTTTTCGTGAGCAGCTAGGGTTAACTGTCAACAAACCGAAACAAGTAAGTGGTTATACCAATGACGGTAATACTGCTACCAATGATGGTAATACTGCTACCAATGATAGTAATACTGCTAGGAACTTTTTTTACAATGCAAGCTGCTCTTTTGAAATCACTGGAGTAAATAAAAATTTGATTTTACAAAATTGTACAAGCTCTCTCCTTAGGTGTTATGATAAATGCTGAAAGTTTTGGTATATATGCTACAGAAACTGCCCACATTTATGTGAGTAATTATACCGTGAACTATATGCCGTCTTCAGTACACAAAATTTTACTTCACAGAGAAAATATCATAAAACATTTTACAGCACTGCCTATTGGTCAACTTTCAGAAGATGCGCAAAAAAAAAAAAAAAATGTTTTTTTCGAAAGTTCAAAAAATACGTGTTTATTTTTAGTCTAGAGTTTAGCCAAAAGCTCATATAAATGTTTTTTATATATATATATTTTTAATATGAATACATTTTCAAATTAAATAAGCATTTTATGTATTTTTTGCTGTTTCGAATACTTTCAAAGTTTTTTCATATAATTAAAAAGAACATGTTTATTTAAAAATAAATATGAAAATTTTGAATTTTTTGATTTTTATTTACGAATTTTATATCCAAAATTTTTTTATAAAATATATTTCTTTAGAAGAGCGCCATATACTACTTTACATTTACGCAAAATATCAACACTTAATCTCTTTAGTAACAAAAAATTATTAATTTTTGATCCAAAAGAGACCTTTATTTTCCGAAGTGCGATGGTACAGTTGCGCTAGACACAGCGTTTTTTATTTGCTAGGAGTTGCCTGGAAACCCCGCGTATCGCATAAATAAAAATAGTTGTCTAAAATATCAAGCGTACCATAGTACCACGTACAGTTGAAAAGAAAATTTAAATAGATTTTCATTTATTTAAACTTTTTTTTTTGTGGAATGATTTTGAGTTTTTTTTTAGATTTTTTAACCTTGTTATTTAGTGCAAAATTAAAACAGTCATGAACAATATAATATATTGTTGAATAATATTATTATAATTATAATAATTATTATTTTATTATGAATTATCTTATTATTAATAAGTCTTATTATTATTATTAATATTATTACAAATATTGTAAAAAATGCAATCCCCATGTTCAAAGACAAGTTTTGTTTAAATAATTAAAAATAGTTTATTGGCTATTTGAAATCAACAAATAAAAAATACCTTGTAAATTTTTTTCAAACTTAATTGTTGAAAGCATAAGGAAATTTACAGTTTTTTTTTAATTTTTTCTACTTTATAAGTTAAATGATTTTACAAAATATGTGTATTAAATTACCATAGCTAATTTCAGACAGCTTAGGTAAAAATAAATTATTTTTTAATTTCATCTTTGTATAAAATATTTTGAGTATCTAGCCAATCTTTCTCAGAATTATTTAGATACTCAAAATAAAAAGGTTTTAATAAATTTCTCAAGCAGAGCAAAAAAAAAAGAGTCTGTAAACATTAGCAATTATTCTATGAGAACAAAGAAAATTGATGCTTTAAACGCTTTTAGTTTTTTTAACCTAGAAATTAATTTCATTGTTAAAAGATTAAATTTTACACCAAGTTTCAATAAATTTTTAACCATTTAGTATATATATGATATATCTAGACTGCAACTCTCTAGATATATTATAAATTCATTTTTCAAAAAATCAAAAAATGCTATGCTCTAAAATCAATAAATATTTTTTACTTGTTATTTTGTATGATATTTGTTAAAGATATATTTCTGTTATTGCTTTTATATAATTTTAAAATATGTTTTATTATTTTTTTAGTTCCATTTTATGAAGTTACTAACATTTCGCAACATATTTTGTCTAAATCAAAAGATAAAGTTTTAGTAAAGTTTAAAGCTTTTGGTATAAAATTTCGCCTTAACTTAAATGCAAAGAATGATTTTATTGCAAAGTCCCATTTGGTAGAGTTTTATAATGCTAATGGAACAGTTGAGAAGTACTCTGGTTTCACTGGTCATTTTAGTTCTGGCTTTGTCGATGGTGATAAAAGTTCTTATGCCTCAATTCATCTCTCAGGAAGAGGAATTGTATGTTTTTATATAAATAACAGTATTTCATGAGAGAGAGAGAGTTGCTTGATGTTTTTTTTAAGTTTTATAAATTTAGTTGATATTAAACTATAAACATTTAAAATGTTACTAATAGTATTAGTTTAAAATATTGATAAGTTAGCTCTAGATATAAAAGATTACAGAACTTACTGCAATACTATGATATGCAATTCAACTTTCACTGATGGTATATCAGAATAATGATTTTATAAATAGTATGCAGTTTGCTGTAGCTGACACTACATCACTGAGTAATATAGTGTAAAATTGGTCATATTGAAAACAGAAAAAAGTAATATAAAGAAAATTGTTTATTTTTTGTTTAACCCAAAGCAGTAATTCTAAATTGTATTACTCTCTTTTCCAGAATTGAGGTTATTAACATACTTGACTTGCTAAATAGCTTGAGCATTTCTAAAATTTTTTTTGTTGGTCAACAAGAGATTGTTTTGTTGGTAAAAAAATATGAAAGTGTGCAAATTATTTTTTTGCGCCTGTGTTGATATAAGTTTTGTGATGACTGCAAGTGGGTGAATTTAATTATGCCTGAGGTTTTATTACAATGAAGTATGAAGGTACTGATTCCTCTAGGTTACAGCTATATTTTATTTTTTCATTAATTTATGCACAGTTTGACATTAGAAATTAATTTTGATAATAGTTTATAGACAGTTTGATAATAGAAATTATATTTTAGTGGTTTCAAAGTCAAGTTTTCAATGATGGTCAGGCTAATAGTTTTGTGCTTCATGCCTAAATAACTTAAAATAAACTTTAGATACTGCTTTATTTCAAAATCTATAAAATAATAATATCAAATAACAATAAGAGATTTCTTTTTTAACCATTAACTGTTTACCATTACAAATATATATATATATATATAGGCTACACTTAATCCTATTTATATATATCAATGTGATTTTATTGGTAGCACTTATGTTAAAGTATGCAAAAGATATTTTTTTAACAGAGTGGTACAGTTCATACTAAAGAAAATACCTATGTTATAAATCCTTTACCAAAACGAATTTATGGTGGCGACGCTAAACATGCTATTGTCTGGAAATCTGATCTACTAAACTATCATCATTCATTACCAATGTTTTTGAAAAACGGTATTCCATTAGCTAATTTTTTCTTCATAAAAGTTAACTTTTTAAAAAAAACATTCACAATATACATTCATACATGCATACATATATACATACACACATACATACATACATACATACATACATACATACATACATACATACATACATACATACATACATACATACATACATACATACATACATACATACATACATACGTACATACATTTATATATATATATATATATATATATATATATATATATATATATATATATATATATATATATATATATATATATATATATATATATATATACATATATATATATATATATATATATATATATATATATATATATATATATATATATATATATATGTATATATATATGTATATATATATGTATATATATATATGCGGTATAATATGCGGTGTGAGTATGTATATATATATGTATATATATATATGCGGTATAATAAGTGGTAAGAGCGCTCGCTTTGTAAGCGAGAGGTTCGGAGTTCGACTCCCACCACGTCCCTGGAAGTACCGCGCTCAACTTAGTTTCTCTGCACAGCGGCCTTGTTTCTGAGTTAAAGAGTTGAGAGAGGGTTGCACCACGAATAACAACTAAAAAAATAAAAAAAACACAAAAAAATGAGTAGCCTCCTCGACTGTAGAGGCCCCCCTCGGGCCTTGGGGAGGTGACTAATCTAAAAAAAAAAAAATTAAACTACACATTTTTAAGTTTCATGCTAAATGCAATCATCAGTTAAAATTGTGATTTTTTTCTTGAAGAAAAATAATTTTGTACTAGAGAAAAATGCGTTAGAAAAATCTAATCTTTTGGTGTATAGTTATCCAGCAAAAATTTGTTGTCATGGCAACACTAATGATAATGAAAATTAATAATAATAAAGAAAAACTAATAATGTTATTGTATAAAAATCCCAGATAATTATTTAACAAAAAAAGTGAACTAATATCCAAGTGTTGCCATTAGAACAAATTTTTGGTGAATAACCACAAACAAAAAGATTAGATTTTTCTGATGCATTTTTCTCTTGTACAGAATTATTTTTCCACGAGAAAAAAATCACATTTCTTATCAGATGATTGCATTAAGCATGAAACTTATTGTTGTAAAAAGTATGTTTGTTTTTTTATAAAAAATATATAAATACAGCTCTGTTTTAACTTAATTTATTTTAATTCATCTAGCACTCTCCTGAAGATATAGGCAAAAACAAATATGTATACATATAAATATAGATAATACTTTTTAATTGTAAAACGGAAGGCTTTTTGCTTGCAGAACAGAAATCAAAATCAAATCAAATATATATTCTGAATAAAGTTGTTGCATCAATAAATAAGATTAGTTATAATAATTACAACAACAACAACAACTATAATAAAACAAAAACAATAATATAACATTAATTGTAACAATATTACCAACAGTAAGAATAATAATATTTGTTATGATAAAAGTATAAAAATAATAACAATAATAATAAGATTAAAAGATTTCATTTTAAGAAATATTAAGTAATAAATTTAACTAAAGATACTTAAATTAGTATTATAACACAACATTAAAAAAAATATTAGATAAATAGCAATAGAGTTAGGGTTATTAATAATAAGTGGTGAAAATTATAAAATTTATAAACATTTTTCTAAAACATATGTAAAGAGAGCTGTTTTAAATTTTGAGAATGATTTAAGAGATTTTAGTTAGGAAGTGAGATTGTTCCATGTTTGCTTTTATATTGTTTGGATTCATAACCATAATGAACAGTTTGATATTTAGGTACAGATAACTCAAAGTTGCAAGCAGATTGTAGAATATAGTTACAATTTTCTTTATAAGTAAAAATTTGATATATTTCTGAAGTAGGCGATGATTTTGGTTCTAAATTGGCATTTTGATAGTTGAATTAGGTCACTATAATCATTTTTAGGACTCATGATAAAAAATACTACAGTTATACTGTAGTATACTACAGTTTGAATTAGTATGTTGGAAATAAATTAACTCTCGAGCTTTATTTTGGCAATGAGTTGTAAGCTGTAAGCTGTTTCGATTGTCCTCAAACTTGACAAGTATATCTGAGATGAGAGTGAAATATAGCATGATATATTTTAGGCAAAGCTTCATGGTTAACACAATGATAAATTTTAGCTAAAATGCCATTTGATCTGCTTAATTTCAATGTTAAGTCTTTAATATGTGATGCATGAGATAAATTAGAGTCTATTTTGATTCCAAGATATTTAATAGAGTTTACTGGATTTATTTTCTTTCCACTTAATCTGAATTTTTTTTTGCTTTTTTATTTTTGTTTGAACAGATTTAAATATAATAATTTCCAGTTTTTTAGAGTTTTTTTTTTTCAGATAATTTATCGGAGCAGTGGCAGTTAAAAATTGTTGGATTTATTGTGATTCATATTTTAGTTAAGTTTTTTAAGTGATTTGTTAATTAGGAAAAAGTTAGTATTATCTGCAAGGTGATAAGTAGTAGAAAATTTAAGTAAAATATTCAAATCATTGATAAAAATAAAAAAAAGTAATGCTCCTGAAACTGAGACTTGTATAACGCCATTAAAAGATTTCTTTGGTTCTGTTAATATTATTAATATTGTTAATTGAAACAAATTATGCTAATATTGTTAATTGAAACAAATTATGTTTTGATCTCAAAGATAATAGGAAAATCAAAGAAAAGGAATACTTCTAATAGTAGTGTTGCAGTTTGCATTGCTTTTTTAAACATTTCACTCAAGTTGGAAAGAAGAGAAATGGGTCAATAACTGGAGTAGTGGAGTAGTCCAGAAGAGAATCCGTTTTGTGTATAGGATAAACTTTGTCTACCTTAAATATATTTGGAAAAATACCATTTTTATAAGAACTATTTGTCATAGTACATAGAGGCTTAAAGATTATGTGATAAACCAGATCAGGTTTAAGATCTGTTTTAAGCGGTTGAAAAGAGAAGACTTTTTGTCAAAACAGGATTACAAAGTTGAGAATATAATTATTTTTAAACTATTTAATAAGTCCTCTTAACAATTTATATTTTGTTTGTTAAAAAACCAGAATCAAAATAAATATCTTGTAACATTTGTACACCATAAAATTTCTATATTGTTTTAAATTAGTTTAATAAGTTGCGGTAGTTTAAAAAAGTTATTTCCATATCCATAGTAACAAAAATATGAAAAGCATGATGTTGTTTCACATCTCATTACACTTATGCATATAATCATAACAAGGTTGTTAAATTTGCAAGAAGTGTTAAAATTATAGATATAAAACTAAAAACTAACTCAGGTTGTGAAAAAAAATGCAATGATCAATTCTTCTTGTCAAGATGAGTTTTTTGTACCAAAAATTAAATGAACCAAGATCTATTTTATACTTCACATTGAAGCTTTATATAGAGGTGTTTCTAATAGCAACAAAAGTGGTAGAAACTTTAAAAACATTAAGTTGAAACAAACCTCAAACAAATGAGATTTTCTCTTCCTTTTGGAAATCTTTGCAATTTAAATTCCATTAAATTTTTAAAGTTTCCATTAAAATTATAAAAGGAAAGCCTTTAGAATAACCACTGTAGTTGATTTGTAAAGAGATATTTTTAAAACAGTTGATCAAAATAAAAACAGCGAGTTAAGTCACACAAAGAGTAGTGTTGCAAACATAAAAAAAGTGTTATGGTATTAGGATTTTTGGTAATAGAAGAGTTTTAAGTGCAAAGCTTAGCACAAAAAAGGTTTACTGAATTGCATGAGCTCATCCATTAATCAAGGAGGTGGCTCCATCACTTTTTTTATAATCCTTTTATGTTGTTTATTTATTCATATCATAAAGCTTTTTTTATCAGCAACTTTTGAAGCCACTATAGATTCTAGCTCTTTCCTAGAAGTTTTACTTTTCAAGCAATTTCAAACTCAATGGGATTTTATTTATTTTAAATCTTCAGTCAGGGGATAATAGAAGTGAGTGTCAGTGCTGTTATTGCACCTTTGTACACTAAAATTTATAGCAAATTAGATTGCAATTTTCAGACCAATTAGAGCAGAGTTAATCTTGTAAAAATAATTGGAAGCTTCTTAAGCTTGTAATCATTTCTTGAAGGTGTTTCAGTCGTGGTGTTTTTTTCCGATGCGATGGAGCTTTGTGTCATGCAACAATCTGTTTCCCTTAAGCTTTCAATCAAATAAGTTTCCAGAGCTGCATTGAAAGCTATTACATACATTAACTGTGTGTTTGGGTTCGGGTAGGTATTAGTGATGTACTGATAGCACTTTTTTGGCTGATGCCGATACCAATACCAATGAATGTGAAAAGGCTGATACCGATGCTGATACCAATGAATTAACTAATTATTAAAATTTTGAAAATGTAAAGAAATAAAACTTCAAATTGTTTAATCTTTTTTATGGAATCAGTACTGGTAAACAAGTACTTGGACCCAAATCAGAGCCAAATCATTGAAAGATATTAGAAAAATTCAGTTAAAAAAATATACATTTTATAATTTTTTTACTATGAAGAGAAAACTTTCAAAAAATAAATAAAATTTTAGAGAAACACTTTTTATTTCAATTTTAAAAAGAAAATGGTACTATCATAAACAGTTTACTTAGAATACTTTATTGATTTATTAGTAATTTAGATATCTAAACAACAGTTATATGTTGTTTAGATATCTAAATTATTTTTAGATAAAGAAGTTGTTTTTAGAATAATTTTATTTTGTGATGTTCGATTCCCACCACATCCCTGGTAGTAACGCGCTTAACTTGTTTCTCTGCGCAGCAGCCTTGTTTGCCAAGGTTTGTGCTTTGGAGTTATAAAGTTGAGAGAGGGTTAACTAAAGTAGCCTCCATAACTAAAGGAGCCTCCTTGACCGGAGTGGCCTTCATGGCCATGGGGAGGTGAATTAAAATAAAAAACATAATAATAACAAAAATATAGAAATATAGTAGGCTATATTTGAACAAATATAGATAATTCTCTTTATTGTGTTTGCTATTTTTTCTCTCCTGATTCTACTCTCTACCTCTACAAATCTCTTATTTGTCCCTGTATGGAATACTGTCATACTTGGGCTGGTTCTTTTTATGATGCTCTTTCTCTTCTAGACAAGGTCTAAAACATATTGTTAAGCCTCTTTCCTATTGTTGTTAAGTTGCATCTCTTTCTATTTCTACAAATATTATCAGGGCCACAGCTCAAATGAGCTATCATCTCTAGTTCCATCAAACAAAACTCATTCTCACTTGACTTGTCATTCATCAAAGTCTCATTCTTTTACTGTATCTGTCCTAGCATGCTCCAAAAACTTTAATTCGTCTAGCTTTTTTCCCGCACTTCAACCCTTTGGAACTCTCTCCCATCTTCATGTTTTCCTGACTAATACATCCATAAACTATTTAAGTCCTCTGTCAACCATTTTTATGCTCTATAACTCCTTTTTTTCTAGTAACTCCCTAGTTAATAGTGGTTTCTTGCAGTCTTGGGAATGAATCAGAATATAAAAAAAAATTAAATTAAATTAAAAAAAAAAAAAGGTTACTTTTAAGTATAACAATATAACAACCCAAAATAAAATAATTCTAAAAACAACATTATGGTAATAATATAAGTACATTTAGCTGTAAAGCTTATAAACATCATCTTAAGAATAAACGATATTGTCTGTAAACAAAGTTAAAATAAAAATTTATTAAAAAAATTTAAATAATGCATAAAGTTTAGTTTGTTTATTATTTAATTATTATCATAATGCAGGATAAAAATATAAAAATGCCATCAGTTGAAAAATGGGTAAATTAATAAAAAAAGACCGATACCAATTTCAATTGTGAAAAAAGTGTCCGACTAAGCCAATGTCGATTAATTGGTACATCACTAGTAGGTACTATCTAGATATAAAGGTCTTTGATTACAGCAAAAAAAAAATTTAATTATATTTTTTTTTTCTTTGTCTAAAATTCTGGATTTATGTTGGCATTTTAAAGGGTGCAAAATATATTTTTATAGTGCCAACCTAAATCTGCAAAAATAAGTAATATCTAAAAAAATAATTTTTTATATTTTTTGTTATTTATAATATTAAAAAAGGGAGAATTGTTTATTAAATAGATTTTTATTGTATGAAAGATTGATTTTTAAAATTTGCACAAGAAATAAATTTAAACATGAGTTTTAAAGTTAACACCTTAAACATCTTAAAAGTCATCTGAATTTTTAATTATTATTCATAATTTTTATCTAAATTCTTAAATTTATTTGTTTTACTTTTATTTTGAGTAATTTTGACTTTAACATTATTTTTTAGATTTAAAACAACCAAAAAGTTCAAAGAGTACAAATATTAAAAAAAGGCATCGTCGATCAGTACAAGCAGTTAAAACTATGGAACTAATGATAGCAGCAGATTATAAAATGGTTGAATACTATGGCAAAGATTTTTTACCAAGTTATTTGTTAGCTCTTGCTAATATTGTAAGTGTTATGGTTAATTTTGACTTTTTATTTTATTTTCTGTTTTTTTTTATATGTTTGATATAACATTTGTTGAATATATATAGAGAGAAGAGCAAAATCTAAGATTATCTCATATAGATTGTAAAAAAGCATATTTTTTCAATATTTTCAGTAATTGTTGAATTTTATATAAATTTATAGCTGTGAATAAAATACCCTCTCTTGCTAAGTATCTTGCCTTTTCCTAAATATATGTCTTTGTCAATACTTATTTAGAAACATGAAGGAAATTAAAAAACATTAATTAAGCCTATTTTTCTATTTCCATAATTTCTTTTTGATGTTAAAACAAAACATTGTTGCTCTATTTCCTGCTTTTACTTGGATAAGTCTATCTTTTTTCTCAAAACCAACAAAAAGGCTGTTTCAGAAATTGCGGCTACCTAAAAAATTTTTTTTAAGGCAGTAAAGATATATTTACAACTTCAATAATTAACATTCTATTAAGAATAAAGATAATTAATTTTACCTAATCAACTGTCTTTCTCTTAACATCTGGGAGCCATATCCAGGAATCTTGGGAGCATAGTTACTTTCAATTTTATTTTGGCTGCAAAGTAATTTTTGTAATATCTATTCAGAATGAAAGTTCCATGCTAAAAATCTTCCAAATTTTTAATAACTCAATAAACATTTTTATCTTAAAATTGAATAAGATTGACTTGAGATATCATGTATTTTAGGTATAGAAAGCATAAAAGGTATCACGTATTGGATAGAAGAAAAACCCACGGCTTTCCTTCTATCCAATACGCTTTATATTTTATGCTTTTATATTCTATTCAGTTATGCTTTGGAGCCACAAATAGCAGTTAGTTCTAGGTTTTTTAAACCACTTCCCTCTAATCAACACTTGGTTACTTACAATAAAAATATTTCATAAGTGAATTTTACTATATATAAGATTTTGAAGTAATTTTTTACAGTTATTCTTTTCAACAAATTGTAGTAAACTAAACTGTGATTATATTGCTGATAATAATTTAATAATTAACAACTTTCAAATTTAAAATTGATTTATGAATATGATTCTAGAATGTGTGCTTGAAATAGAAAGCTTTTGTTTAAAAAGATGCACTTACACATTCTCATTCTATAGTAATGCTTAAGTTTAATGTTATATTTTGGAAATTCTTTACATATACATATTTTTAACTGCTCAACATTTTTTTGGGGGACTAAAATTATATTTTATTTACAGTACGAATTATTGTAATAAAAATTTTCTCTACAGGCAGGTTGTTAGCTGGCTCAATGGCACCGAATATACTATGGAGTTTCCTTTTTTTTTAGTAATATGACAAAATGAATAAAAATTTAGAACAATAAATTGTTGTTCTACAAAATGTTTATTTTGTAGAACAATAAATAAATATTTTTATTGTTCTACAAAATAAATATTTTTATTGTTCTACAAAATAAATATTTTTATTGTTCTACAAAATAAATATTTTTATTGTTCTACAAAATAAATATTTTTATATTTATTTTAAATTTTGAAATAAATTTAGAACAAATAAAAATAAATATTTATTGTTCTACAAAATAATTTTTTTGTATTTCAATAAATAATTATTCTACAAAATAAATATTTTGTAGAATGATAACAAATAATATTCCCAATATCGCAAAAACACTGTAAAAATTATATTCCTGGCTAACACCCTGACAAGATTCTAAAAGACTAACAAAAAACGCTAACAACAAAAAAAAAAAGTTTAAAATGACTATTTCTTCTGTTGCTTTTCCATTTTTATTGTCAGTTACCAAGTTGATTTGAGTTTTTAGCAAAATTATTAAACTTTGATTTCTTTCTTGTTTCAAAATATTATTATTTATTATTATAATTTTTTTTTTTTCAAATTATTATAGTTTTTTGTTTCAGCTGAATTTGGTTATGAATGAATTTTGCAAATGAATAAATGTATAAATATGTTAAATATACACAAAATACAAAATTATAAGTTATAAATAGTTGTTACTTTTTTATTTACTGGTTCATTAAGTTATTGCATGGTTTTTTAAATTGGTTAAGTTATTTGGGATCATTGTTTTTTGGTGTATGATGATTTTATTTTTGTTCAAGATTTTATTATTTACTAATATTTTTATTTAAGGATTTTAATTTGTTAATTTATTGTTATTTATTTAAGACAATAATACGCATACAAACATACACATGCACGTACACATGAGCATACATAAATTTATGTACGTATGAATATATATTTGTATGCTCATAAGTTTTTATCAAAAATCTCTAACTATGAGAATGGCTAATTATTTGTTTTAACTTAGAATGAATAGAATTTCAATTCCATTTCTTTCATTTTGTATCTTAAAAAATAAGATAGTTGATCACCAATACTACTGATATTGTTTTTAATCACTGACTTCTAACTATTGTTAATAAACATTTTTTTAAATATAAAACAAATGTTCATATTTTAGGTTTTGAATTACTGACATTACTGGCCGTTTAAACATTAATCGTATTTTAAAAGATGTTATTTAAAAAGAAATTTAAAAAAAGTTTCAATTTACTAGAGTTGAATATCTAAATAAGGCCTATCGCTCTTGATCTGGCCTTTTAATTTGACAAAAATTATCTTCTACACCATAAATAGGAGAGAAATACATTGGATTTAAAATTAAGACATGCAAACAATTTCCTCTCTTCAGCCAATACATAGCGTGCAATATCCACAAAGTTTTTCTGATTAGCTTACTAATGACCTAATATGGATTTAGCTACTTTTTCAGCTGCCACTACCTATAAACTAATTTTCTGTAAGTTATCTGCTCAGCAGATTTTTTATTGTTGCAGAATTATGAGCTCGGTTTAGAGGAAATCCTCCTTAATAATAACACAGTAACATAAGTGATGGTAACATAAGTTATGGTAATGTAAGTTAAATGCATGATATCAAGATAACATGTTTATTTTCTTTAGTTGTTCACCTATAATTAAACTTTTTTTTTTTAAATATGTGTTAAGAATTGAATTCGCAACATCTGTAAACCTTATATCTAAAGTAGCTCTTTTTGCTGACTCAAATTTATACTCCTGTCTTGACAAAAAGCCTTTTTTTTTTGATTGCTTAGAACAGGCAGCCCATCTTGAATCTGATCTCACTTCTGTAACAGATTGTGGCTCACAGTGGCTTGTAAATTTTAACTCCAAAAAACATATCACAATTCTGTCAACAACTATCACAATACTGTCAACATTCCTATGTTAATAAATGGCAACCCTCTCACTGAGTCCTCTTCTTTTCTTCTTCTTAGATTATTGTTTTCTACTGACCTTTTATGTAAACCATATTTACAAAACGATTAATAAATCAGCATCTGCTATGGCTGCTTCTCTTTATCTTGCTTGCCATTTTATCTTTGTTCCATTCTTTATCTCTACAAATCTCTTATTTGTTCCTGTATGGAATACTTTTGTCATATTTGGGTAGGTTCATCTAATGATGCTTTTTATCTTCTAGACAAGGTCCAAAAATGCATTGTAAACATAAGTTTCAAATAAGTTTTTTCCACATCTTATGCATCATTAGGCATTACTTTTTGACATTACTTTTAATTCCTCCCGTAAAAATCTTTTAAGAGAGAGATTTTGTGATTGGGGAGGCTAAATCTTTTTATTTAATATTTGATCGTTCTCAAACTCAGTTAAATAACTTAAACAATTTTTTTTTAAATATGTTTTGGATTTAAGCTTCAAGTCATTTTCTTCTGAAAAAATGAATCGCTTCTCATTAAACCATCTTTCCGAAGGTGTAGCATAATTTTTTAATTGTACAAGTAAACTACTTTTGTCATGACTCCCTCTATTTTCACAAAGTCACCAGTGACATTCTAACCAAAACAGCCCCAAATCTTAAGACTACATCCATCCTGTTTTACAGTCAATAATACACAGTATTTTATCATAAGTCAGTTTGCGTTTACTGTCATTGATGGTCCATTTTTTATGTAGTTTTGCCCACTTTAGCATTTTAACCAAGATACTTTTAAATTATCTAATATTGCAAAAAATAAAATAAAAAATAATTAAACAAAAAATAGAATTTTTAAACAAAGTTAATGCCATTCAAATAATTATGAATGGTAGTGTATATATTAGAGTGATGACTTTTTGATTTTTTTTCTCAAACATTATTTCCTGTAGCACAAATGAATGAACTTTTGTTTATTAATGACTTAAATGACGTTTATTCCATTAAAATATTGATAAAGGTCACGCACAAACCACTTTGAAATGTTATTTACGTAGTATTTATATATATATATATATATATATATATATATATATATATATATATATATATATATATATATATATATATATATATATATATATATATATATATATATATACTGTATATAACATAAGTCATTAAACCGACTTGTGCAGCAAATTTATGTAGCAGAGAAATGTATAGAATTTTTCAGAACATCGTTTAACGCTGTGCGCCGTCACGGTGACATTTGTTTGGGAAGCTTCTGTAGAGTTCTAAAATTTTCTTCAGCTGCTTTGCAGTCTGCTATAAACTGGTATATAAGCGAGGTGTTCAAAGCGGGTAGTTGAGTTTTAATTATCTTAATTTGGTGTCAACATTATTATTGCCTTATTTTAATTATTGTGCATTGTCTATAGTTTAAGTATAAATAGATCCTTGTATTATTATTTGGTAAGTTACATTTAACTCTTTCGCAAATTATAATTGAGCATATAATATTTTATTAGTGTCTGCTTTTTTCATTTTCTATATTCGTTATTTGCTTCTTTTAAAATAAAATATATCAACAATTACAGTTCAATTAAAAACTTAATAACAGTTTCTTTAATTTGTTACATAATTATTATTGATGTTAAGGCCTGTCCTATTTCAGTTGCTGAGTAAAAGACAACATGCCATTCAAGAAAAGCTCTTCTAACATGGAGAAGAACAAGGAAACCTGGACAAAGAAGTTAGTCCAGTTTCAAGCCCCATCAAGAAGGGGCAACGTGGCATTTTATGAAGCACCCTTGAGCAAACAGAGTCGCATACCCCTGAAAAACCACATCATTGGACGCTTCAAATTTCTTGAATCCACTGCCAAAGAATGGAGAGAGAGGATCGATTTAATTGCTGTAGAGCTTAAAGACCTATGGAGCAAAACGTTGAATTTCCCACATGTATCTGATCAAGCCATTTGTGCAAAACCAGCAAAACTTCTGAAAGACTATGAGCGCTGCATAAAAAAACAAAACTTTGATTCATGGAATGAACTGTTTGACGTGACCAAGATGAAAGGTAAATGGTTGTGCAAAGAGGATGAGAACCTCTACAAACTTCAAATTGAGAGCAAAGGTCATGTTGGTTATTCGACTGGCAAACCTGCTAATGCCAATACCATCCAATCATCCAAGCGAAAGGGGGCAATGGAAGCGATTGTGTCTACACTTACTAGCTTATCGCTACGTGATTGTTCCGAAAGTAGCACTGACTCATCGAAGAACAGTACAGACAGTCTTTGGGAGGATGGTAATGCAGCATCAATGAGCAAAAGGAAGCAAAACCCAACAGGCGTTGCAAGACGTCTTGTTACATGCTCAAAGCTGTCATCCCACAGAGCAGCAGTGGTGTGCCGCCAGTTTTCTGGTGAGGGTATTAAAATCCCAACCCCATGTCAATCAGCAATCCACAAAGCTATCTACACGAGAGCTGCTCAGGTGAAGAAACACTTTGTGAGCACGTATCATCTGGAGAAGTAAAGCATATACTTTGACAGCAAACACATTGAGGGCTTTGAATATCAGGCCATGGTCCTCAAGAATGAATCTAAAGAAATTAAGTTAACTGCACTAAAATTGAAAGATGGGAAAGCTGAAACAATCGCAGAAGGACTCCAAAATGTGTTAGAGGAGTTTAATCTGTGGGGATCAGTTGTGATGATTGTTGCCAAAACAACAAATATGAATACCGGCAAGAAGATAGAACCTGATCCGGGTTTCTGATGCCAGAAACTCGGATCAGGTTGCGTAAAATCTGTTCATTCATTTCTTACTCATGGGCTGACTCTTGGTTCAGCAGTCAATTGTTCCGCGTTGAAGATTTTGAAGAACTATCTAAAGCTCTGAATGACTACCCAAAAGCTCTCAATTGCTTGAAAACCCACTGGAAAACAGATGACTCTCCAATCAACATTGCCTAAAGTAACTAGTGCTGCAAGC
Organism: Hydra vulgaris; assembly: GCF_038396675.1. Taxonomy (NCBI): domain Eukaryota; kingdom Metazoa; phylum Cnidaria; class Hydrozoa; order Anthoathecata; family Hydridae; genus Hydra; species Hydra vulgaris. The sequence goes on along the minus strand of NC_088923.1, from coordinate 44,247,529 downwards.
GTGTTTTCAAAGTTATGCAAGAATTGCACAACTCCTGCCGCAACAAGGACAACCTCCAACTAAAATTCATTCTCTCAAATGACATTATCACTGTGAATATTTGACTTCTTTGTGCGTTTGATGATCCTATATAATGTTGTATGCATGTGACTCTACAGCTTGTGTTCAATTTTGTATCTGCTTACAGTGACTTCAAAAATTTGGCCAAAAAGCTAATAAATAAAATTCTTAAAATTATTTTGTGCGTGAGGTTTTTTTATCAAATTGCCTTGAATGTAATATTTTATTTAATCTTAAATGAAAGCTCATTTAAGATTAAATAAAATATTACATTCAAAATTATGATACAGGGAAACGAGGTTGTATAAAAGTCATCACCCTAGTATATATATATATATATATATATATATATATATATATATATATATATATATATATATATATATATATATATATATATATATATATATATATATATACAGGGCTTGTGATGAAGAAAATTGTCAAGCGTGTTATATTGCGCTCGTAAAATTAGAATATGTTTTCATCAAGCTTGATTATGTGCGCTCGAGATAACGTTGGGGAGTGCGATTATAAAAATTGCTGAAGGCGATGCTCATAAAAAGCTTTTTATTTTTTATATCTTTTTTTATTTGTTACATAATTCTTTTGTCAAAAAATCTTTAAATTAGTATCACACTCATGAAACTACTTCAACGAAGTAGATTTTTATACTTCCAAACTTCTTGTATATTGTCAGATCGCGATTTTATTTATAACTATTTATGTTATAAAAAAATAATATCAAACAAAAACGCAACTTCTTATTGATTTAGTATTGAAGTATAGTTTAGTGACTTGAATTGAAGTATAAGTTTTGCTTTGTTGTTTTGATACATGTATTTTAAAATGTTACGCTGTAAACTTAATTAACGGTTAATGGTTTTCATATTTCTTGATATTTTTTTATTCAAATTAACTATTTAATTTTTTTCTAAAATTTCTATTTTTACTTACGTTTTTTTATCTTAAAAAAATAATACAAGGATAATTTGAAATAATAATAAATAAGAATAATAACTTTCCATTTAATAAATATTGACATCATTACTTCGTTTCCTTTTCGAATGTCCTTGATTGCGAATATTCTATACAACAGAATTGTTTTAAATTTGAGTTAAAATAAATAATAGTTAATAAAAAACTAACAATGAGCGAGACTAGATTTTTTCAAACCGAGACGAGACCGAGATGAGAAGTTAGTACTTCTTGTGAGACTGAGAACAAGACAAGAAATTTAACAATTTGTGAAAACAAATTTATTAAAATCCAAGTAAAAAAAAAAATGTAAACATGGTTTTGACAAATAGACACAAATGACATTTGTCAAATGTAAATAACTTTTTCAAATATTAATTCAGAATTTTTTTGCCAAAATTTTTCAACAAGACAATGTTTTCTCTGATTAAGATGATTTGTTCTACTTTTTCTGGGTGTAAGTTGTGTCTGGATGATCGGACGACATTTCCACCTGAGCTAAAAACTCTCTCTGATTTAGTTGAACTTGCTGGAATAGCTAAAGTTTGTCTAGCTAATGAAGAGAGTTCTGGCAATGTATTTGAATGCAATTTCCACCAATTGCGGAGCGCAATTGCGCTCGCTTCATCACAAGCCCTGTATATATATATATATATATATATATATATATATATATATATATATATATATATATATATATATATATATATATATATATATATATACATATATATATATATATATATATATATATATATATATATATATATATATATATATATATATATTATTATATTATATTACCCAAAAAGACAAGAACCAAAAAAGTGTGTCACATCTCTATGTACATATTTAAGCATTTTTTTTATTTTATTATAATATGTAATATACAATTTATTTTAAAAATTTAGTTATCTGGGTTATATCAGGATGATTCACTTGATTACAAACTTAATGTGGTAGTTGTTCGAACAGTTATATTTGATAAAAACATGGTAACTTTTTTCTTGATATTGTTAATAATATTGTTTTATAACTTTAATAATTATTTGAATCTATTGGAATCAAAGTTTTAGTTTACCAGAATAAATGTTTATAAAAGTTTAGGTAAAAAATGTTTTAAAATATGTTTTTTATTAACACATCTTATCAATTTTTAGAAATAATTTTTTTTTGAATTGAAAATTGATATAAAGTTTTTGTAGTACCTAAAAAACTAATAAAAACAAAAATTGCAATTTGATAATAGGTCAAAATAATTTTAAAATTTTCAGCCCCCTGCTGCTTCTCATGTAGTTTCCAATATACCAAGTTAAGCATAATTGAGTTAATATACAAATTGTCTGTTATAAATATTAAATTTTAAATCTCATGGTTTTAACAGTGGTTATTCTGCATCTTAACATTGCAGTTATGTTGATAAATAGAATAAAACTATCAAATCATTTATAATATTTGATAAGTATGCATTTTTAAAATTTTGTTTCAGTTAAAATTTGTTATCATTTTTGGTTAGCTACTATATAAAATTTAAAACACTTGTATACTATAAATATTTTAAATTGTATTAATTTTAATTTATTTTTAGTTTCCTGCTGCTAACATTGGATCATTATTGAGTCAGTTTTCTGAGTGGGTCAATAAAAATAATGTTGCTGACAAAATTGTTGGTCATGCTGACAATGCAGTATTGATTACAAGGTAACATGGTTTACTAAAATACCCGTGTTGTTTTTTTATAATGTTATTAAATGTGTATCATTAATAAAGTTGCATAATTATATTTCCTGAGTCTTTTTAGAATTATGAATGTTACTAAAAACAGAACATTATAGGAAATATACGTTTTTTAATACATAGATATATAAATTACTGGATACGGCATAGGGAGAAAAAATTGAAGCCAGGCAAATTTTAAATTTGATGACGTGGAATGAGGCAGAAAAAACAAATTTTGTTAAAAACAGCATATATAATAATCACATATTTGCATTTTATATTTCAATTTCAAGTTATATTTTGTGTTTTATAGAATTTGTTGTTATTTTGGAGGCATTTAAAGTTCATAAATAATATAAGTTAATTTTAGTTAAACTGAATAAACTTGTCCAAGATTCTACATTAAAGATTTTAAATTCAAAAAAATAAATAATTTATTGCACAACTCTGCAATGCAAGTAATTGTTTTATTAAGTTAGTATGCCACGAAGTAACTTAGTATATAATTCATATATGGTTTTATATTGCAAGATTTATATGGAGTTAATAGAAGATTAACTTTGAGTATAAAAATATACATCTAGATATATGTATAATATATTTATGTATAATATACATATATGTTTGTGTACTATATGCTTAAAGATTTGATATTAGTATTGAGATGTGCTTTTGGATGTACAAATAAATCTGCTGAAGGGATCAGAAAATGTTATCATAGGTAGGAATATAGTTCATAAATAAATTGTGTATATATATATATATATATACATACATATATATATATATATATATATATATATATATATATATATATATATATATTTGTTTCATTTTGAGCAATCTTCGTCAGTTTTCATTTTTAAATCGCTTATCTCCTTTGTTTAATATTGTAGAGAGAAAACAAGAACAAAAGACAATTGTTTGCAGTTTTAATGAATGAATTAATAGATTTATTCATTGAAACTTTGATCTATTTTAATTGCGTACAACGCTTTTAAATACAATTTTAAAAGGTTTAAACGATTAGTTACATATATTGTCTTCTATTATTTTTATTTTCATTTTGAAAGTATAAATGTAAAAAAAATGCTAAATAGTATTTAATTTTTCACAAAACATTTTTGACGATTTCCAAGATCCTCTTGTAACTTTTTAACTTGCTAAAACAACTTTTTAATTGGCGACAGTCGATAAAAAACACTATACGTTATACATAGAAATGCCAGAATTTTATGGCTTTTACAAAGGAAAACACTAAAAAAAAATTATTACAGGTTTTTAAAATCCGTAAAATTGTAAAAATTTTAAAATACTTAATACTTTTAAAATACTTACATAGGTAATCGTATTATTGTTCATCATATTTTATATTACATTTTTTATCATTAGATACATTTAAAAGTTAAAAAGTTTATTTAAATCGATAGCTTTTAAATGAAAGTTAAATTAAAGTTTCCGAAATTTTAATAACTTTTAATTGAAAAACTTGGTTGGCTTGCCAATTTCCGTCAAATATAATGCTACTTTAATTTAAATACTCGGTGTAGTTAAGGCGATTTACAAATTATTCGAATTTATTTGTTTGAAATTAGCATGATTTTATAAGCGTATTATCTCCAAACAAAAGCTTTAGATGTTATATTTTTTTTCACTTCAGGTTTTTTTAATATTTGAAGAAACTTTTCTCTTTTTTATATAATTTTCTATAATTTTCATTAATCCTTTTTACTTCCTATAATAGTGAATTTAAAGCATACCATTTTGGAGTCTTTAGATCACTTTCGCTCATCGGCATTAACTGAATTTAGTTCAAAATCTTTCGAAAAAGTGCCTTAATTTACTATAAAATTATAGATCCTAGTTCTAATTGTTTCTAATCTATTTTAGCTTTATATAGTTGTCAAAATACAATATTTCTATCAATTTTTACAAAAAATACAAGAATTCCGACCAAAAAAGAACTTGCAATCAAGAAAAAGCGCCAATAAACGATCAGAACAGATCAAATTTTTAATCTATGATGTTCATTTTACCTAAAAATCGTATTTATTTAAAATCTTATTCGAATTTGGACAAGCGATCGGGATTTTAAGATTTAAAAAAAAAAAAAGAATCTACAGTCTGGGTTTTTTCGTTTCAAACATTTATATTTTATGATAACGCAAAATTTATCATTTTATTTTTTTGATTCACAGACCTAATCATTTAACGGAAAAATGTCGTAGTCAACAAAATATCATACAGACGCTATAGTATTTTAAAATGAGGGCATCAACTAAATTTAATTGGGATATTTAAATATCTAGTAAATTAAATTAAGTAAAAAAATATATTTAAATACAAAAATTTTTTTTTTCAATTTACAAATATACATTAAATATCTACGTAAATTTTGTATTTGTAAATTTAAAAAATATTGTTAATAATTAATAATATTATAATATTATTTAATTATTTTCGTTTATGTTTTACGCAAATATAAAATATATAATACATTTCATTGCAAGTTTTATTTTTGTTGTTGTTATTTTCGGTTTACTTCGCCAGCTAATTTATTTTACCGAAATTATTAATAAATCTTTTAATATAAAAATGTTATTAACTTATTTTATATTATAATATTTATTAATATGCAAATTTTATTTGTAACTTTCCTAACTTAAGTTAAAAAACAAGAATGTAAATAAAGAGTTTTTGAATAACAAAAATAATTTAATAAAATAATTTATTAAACTTATTGAACAATTTTAACTGGAGAATAACTGACGTCAATTAAAAATTAAAAATAATTTTTTTTTCAACTTTTAAATGAATGATCTTGCTTGTTAATGACGACACGTTTTTTCACATTAAAAAATCGATCTTAATTCTTAATTCATTAATTTAATTCATTTCCTTGTCGTGCGTACTAATTTCGTTTTTTACTAGTCTAGCGCATCACTTTAAATCTGAAAATTTTTTTTTTTACCATGATCTTAAGAACCTTTGGGAATTTTAAACCAATTTGGAAACCGCGTTATACGCGGTGCCATCAGGCTGGCTAACACCCTGATATATATATATATATATGTATATATATATATATATATATATATATATATATATATATATATATATATATATATATATATATATATATATATATATATATATGTATAATTATATATACACAGTTCTCATACAAAACTCATCAGTTCTTTTCTGATGATTTAATATTTAGACTATATTTTATTTGTCAATATAACTTCACTATAAAATAGCTGCTTATCCTTTTATTTTCAGGTCTCTCAATTAACATTATACTAGTAAACTGTTAATAGACTTAAGTATTTAGTCTAGTAACTTAATCATATAGAATATATAAGCTAACATAATAAGTTTTGGATTTAAGTTATTAAACATTTAAGTATTAACAAATTTTTATTTTAACTTTTTGCGTCACTTTTTTAACGGAAGATCGACTTAGGCTGGGCATGCCTATGCCATATCCAGTAATTTATATATCTATAGTTTAATATACATTTTGCAAATATATTGAAGAAATATTACATTTAGATTTTTTCTGTTTTCTATTGTTGTTAATTTTTGAGTTTTTTAGGAATGGTTGCACTGATGGGTGTGTTCTTGAAGGTCAGCATTAAAAAGTTTTTACAAGTTTTTTTTTCTATATGCTTTACCTTTTACATAATTTCATATTTAAATTAGAAAATAGGATTATGGAAACTTGTTGTAAGCACGCAAGTGTGGACAATCAGGGATTATTTTATCCCAGATACATCCCAAATTCTGAATATTTCAAATTTTAATTTCTTCTTAAATCCAAAAACATATAAAATTATAAAAACATATTTTATAATGTAGAATGTAAAGTTAACTTAAAGTTAACTTTTACTTTGCTGTTCGACAACCGTAAAGTAAAAAGTTAAGTTTATTTTAGACAAAAATGTCTTCCAAAGCTTCATATTGAATATAAAATATTAAATTTTATCAATATTTGATGTTAGCTATATTTTAATTAAGTTGACTTTTTTGGACATCTAAATGTTTGCGATAAAAATATTTTGTAAAAGCATTGCCTCCCTCCTCATTACAGGGTTGTTTTAAATATGAAATAAGGAATAATGTGTTCTTGATTTTTCTGGATATTTGAAAAAAAAATTTCTAGATTTTTAAAATATGACATGGATTATCCCCAAACAATGGGTATTATTCTTAATAAATCATCATTATACTTTTTTTTGAGGCTAGGTCAGATAAATGTTAACTTTACATCAAGGTAGGAAGCGACTAGTTATCTCAAACGACAACTGAAGTTACTTGTGATTATCTTTCTTTTACTATGATATTCCACTATAGGTTTTATTTTCACACTGACCCAGGAAATGTTAAGCATTATTAATGATTTATTTGGTTCTTTAGTTATTTTAAAGAGCTGTATTTTTAAATTTAGATTTTTTTAAATTTTACTAAATTAATTAGTAAAAGGTTTATAAAGGAAGTGAAAAATGACTACTAATAATATTCTGAATACTCAATTAAAATAGTATCAGATAATCATAACAGACATTTTTTTAGCTAAGAATTGAGCAACTGAACAAAGTCTAACATTACATCTTTAGTCACGATATTTTCTTAACTAAATAAAATCTGTTACACCTTTGTCACCATTGTTCTCTAATACTAAATTTTGTTAAAAATAAAATAGTGTTATTAATTGAAGATCTTAAAATTAGGTCTTGCATATACTGCACGTTGCATGGAAAATGCTCAAGCTGTTGCAAAAGATAGAGGGTTGATGGCAGCTTTAACAGTTGCTCATGAAATTGCACATAAGTATAAACCTCTTTTTATATTTTCTTTTTTTATATATATATATTTTTTACTAAACTATATATACATTTTTTAGTCTTGGTGTTACACATGATAATAGTGAAACATGCCCTGATGGTGTGAACATTATGGCATCAGGCTCATCATCTGGACCTGGTGCATTTAAGTGGTCAACATGCAGTTCAAATCAGATTCGATCATTTTTAGAGTAAAGTTTTTATAAATTTAATATAATTAGACTTTTACACTTAAAATTTTTATTATATACAGATGTTGTGTATAATAAAAATTTTATGAAAAACACAAGCATAAGTGTCTATGTATGTGTGTGTTTATATATATATATATATAACTCCTAACTGGTTGTCAGAAAGTTTTGTTGACAAAAAGTAAAAATTTGAATGCAAGACCGGAATTTTTTTTTGTTACTTGATAGACTGTCTACCCCAACCAAACCCTCAGTCAATGTAGCAGTCCCTTGCTAGTCAGGCTATAAGATAGTCGATGTAGCAACACTCCTTGCATGATTTACAGTAAAAAAAATAAAAAATAAAACATTTTATTAAAAAAAATAAAAATAAAAACATTTTATTAAAAAAAATAAAAATAAAAACATTTTATTAAAAAAAATAAAAATAAAAACATTTTATTAAAAAAAATAAAAATAAAAACATTTTATTAAAAAAAATAAAAATAAAAACATTTTATTAAAAAAAATTAAAACAAAAACATTGTTTGTATTATTAAAAACATTCAGAGTGTTTTTAAAAATATTCTGGTAAATTAAATTTGCATTTTTGCGGTTTTTTCAAAAAACGATTAAATTGTAATTAAATTAATGGTTTTAATTTTCTGACAACACAGCAAATGTTGGATGAAAGTCAAAAGTAATTAAAAGTGATGTATTTGTTGACATAAGAATCATTTTTTTCCTTTCGTACTCCCAAATGCAACAATCTATAAAACTATATATATATATATATATATATATATATATATATATATATATATATATATATATATATATATATATATATATATATAAGTTTTAGTGCAGCTGGTTTATTTGTTACTAATTGAAGAACTAGCTTAAACTAGCTTAAATTTATGTTTTTTAAGATCATATCTGATTAAAAGAGAAATAAAATCATAAAAAATATAAATTACTTTTTATTAAGTTATAAACACATTTTTTCTAAAATTAATCGAAAATTAATCGATTAATCGATTAATTTTTCAAAATTTAATCGTTAATCGGTTAATGTAAAATACCGATTAATCTACCAGCCCTAGCTAGTGTCTCTTGTGTCATCTACTAAAATTCATTCTCGTGTTACTCGTCATTCAATTAAGTCTCATCCTTTTTCTGTGACTATTCCTAAATGCTCCAAAAACTCTTATTTGTCAAGTTTTTTTCCTCAAACATCAGTTCTTTGGAATTCGCTTCCTTTATCTTGCTTTCCTCATTCATATAATTTGCAATCTTTTAAGTCATCTGTTAATGGTTATCATGCTCTATAACCTTCATCTTTTCTGTTCTAGTGACAACTCTAATAGTATTTACTTGTAACCTTGTTGAATGCCAAGATATTGAAGGAAAAAAAAAAGTTCAAGTCAGTCAATGTATGCACACTTCTTGATCAATTGTTACATGTATTAATCAGTCAATAAACAATTAAAAAAAGAATATAATAAAACAAATAAAATTGAATTAATAAAAATAGTATAAAATATTAAAAAAATAAAAACAATCACATTCTACATTAAAAAAAAAATTCAATCAAATAAGTTTTTATTTTTTACAGTAATTTAGAAAAGGTTTAATTTGATATGCATTTGCCATCAATTTAATTGTTTTAGTTTTAAAACAACCAAGATAAGTTGGATAAAAATCAAATAATACTTTGCATATAATTAATAATAACAATAACAAAAATAATAATAATTAAATGAAGAACAAAATAAACTTAAGTCATTAAAAAGTATGAGGTGTTTTATGCCAAGAGTAAAAACAAGCTAATAATATAATAATAATAATAATAATAATAATAATAATAATAATAATTAAATGAAGAATAAAAAAAACTTAAGTCATTAAAAGTATAAGGTGTTTTATGCCAAAAAAGTAAAAGCAAGCTAATAATAATAATATAATAATAATAATTATATTAAGAAAGGAAAGAAGAGTATTGTTAAAAGTAGGATATTTAAAAACAGCTTTTTACCAAAATTTTGCTTTTCTTTTTTTTTTGTGCAAAAAAATAGCAACTTTTATTCTTAAAAATTTTAAACTTTTTTTTTTTAATTTTCATCTTATCACTTCTGAGTATAGACATTTTTTTTTTGCCATTTTTGACCCTTTTTAAAAATTAAATGGGCACTGGGGGAGGCACAAAAGTGATCCAATCAGGCTAATAATATAACTCTATAAATTGTTGGCTTCAAGAGTAAGGGAAAAAAAGATTCTTTTGGCAACAAAGTGTATCATTTTTAATTATTTGATTTTTATCCAACTTATCTTGGTTGTTTTAAAACTAAAACAATTAAATTGATAGCAAATACATATCAAATTAAATCTTTTCTAAATTATTTTCTAAATTTTTAATGTAGAATGTGATTGTTTTTATTTTTTTAATATTTTATATTATTTTTTTTCCTTTAATATCTTGGCATTCAACAAGGCTACAAGTAAACACTATTAGAGTTGACACTAAAAACATTTAATTTTTTAGCTAAAACAGTTAATTTTTTAGCTAAAATTATTAGAATAGTAAAATACTTTATTTAAGATTTTATTTTGAAATTTATTTTGAACAATTATTTATAATATTTATGCCATAATACTAGTTCTACAATATGATTTTTATATACTGCAAAGTGCATAAAGTATTCATATATATGTAGTTATTGAACATTAATAATAATATTTTTTGGGCTACATAGAATTTTATGATAGTTTAAAAAATTTTCAACTCTATGCAAAAAGAAATGATATCTTTGATAAGAAACTTAACTTTTAAAATTAATATTAGCAAAAAAACTTTCAAAAGAAAACGCAATACAATAAAATAATGTTAAAGAAAATTTAGAGCAAATAAGTGATACTGATAAATATATGTATAGATAAATGATACTGAAACATCAAATGAATTAGACTTTGAACATGGGGACTGGACACAAAGAAAAGAAATAAATTTTGTAAAATCAATTATATTCACAATTCCTAAAGATGTTTATAGCGTGCTATTGTAGCATTAGTTCGTGATAATGATCAGTATAAAGATGTGTTGAATTTTCTTGAGGACCATGAAACCAAAAGATATATTGAAAGACTATTAATACAACTTCAGATATAATTTTACACTTGTATATGATGATACACTTTGATACAACTTCAATAATAGTTACACTAATAAGGGTTCACTTCTTAGAATTAAAAATGATCTTGATATCAATCTTTTGTTTCTAGCTTACAGACACCATGTATTAATGCTGAAGATTGTTCACTTTTGGAATGTTGTGACACAAAATAAAACTTCTGGATCAGACAATTCTTTATTTAAAAAACTCCAAGATATACTTGAAACTCATGATTTTCATTATGATACTAGTAATGTTAAAAAACTTTTTTAAGATAAGACAAAAGAAACTGTTAATAATTGTGTTCAGCAATTGAGTTTATTTTTGCAACGATAAAAAACATTACAACATTAAAACATGCAACATTAAAACATGCAACATTAAAACATGCAACATTAAAACATGCAACATTAAAACATGCAACATTAAAAGTGGAAATTTTTGAGAGGAAATAGAAAAGAACTTGCTGAGCTAGTTTTCGCTTATTTGTCTTCTGGAGTTGTAAAAATAAGGAAACCAGGAGCTCTCCATCATGCATGGTTTCTTGGAAAAGCCTTCAAATTGTAACTCTTTTCAAGTTACATTAAATTACATACAAGGTTTAAAATTAATATACAAGAAGATAAACTACTTTTAAAAGAAATAAATATCATGGCAGAATTCATAGAATGTTTTTATGCAAAATAGTTTTTGCAATCTGACAAAAAAGCCCCACATCGGAATATTTTATCAATACATAAAATGCATCTATACAAAGATGTTTGTGCCAAACCAGATGCAGTCGAAGCAGTATTAAAATTATTTCATAAACAAACCTGCAGTCTCAATTCTACAATTGTGCCACTTTCTTGATCAATCCTCATATTTGATGTTTGATAGAATAGGGTTAGATAAAAAAAGGGTTAGAGACTGGGGTACCCTTCTACTTCAATATTTGTACACACAATAAAGCATTAAGAACATCAAAGATTTTGCTAAATCACTTGCTAAAAAAGATTTGAAAATTATGAAAATAAGTTGATTTATTTATTGTATGAATAAACTTAAAATTTAATGATTGTATTTTCCTTTCAATAATAAATGATTTAATTAAAGAAAAAAACAACATATTATTAGTTTCTTTTCCAAGTTATCATTTCTTTGTCTAAAAGTTGTTTAAATTCTCATAATATTACATGTAGCCCAAAAAACATTTATAATAATGTTTAATAAACACTTATATATAAATCCTTATTTATTTGAAAAGTTAAGTTTCATCAAAGATATCATTTCTTTTTGTGTAGTGTTGAAAATTCGTTAAACTCTCAAAATATTACATTTAGCCCAAAAAATGTTAATAATGTTTAATAGCTACAAATATATAAATCCTTTATGCACTCAGCAATATATAAAAATGATATTGATAAAACTTTAACATTATCATTTGATATATAAAGTACATGTGTATACAAATAAGAGTATACAACAATTCATTTGACTAAAATAAAAAATTACCTGATAATGCTGATTTAGCTTCTTCAATGAGAAAAAATACCTTTTTTCTTGACCTATGATCTCTTTCTTTATCTCTGTTTTTATTTTTTTTATTGTTCACCATAAACCAAAATAAATAAGTATTTAAAAAATAAAACAAATGTAGTTTTAAAAAAAAAAGAAAAAAGAATGATTTAAACGAACCATAAGCTTCAAATTCGTAAATTTCTCTTGGTTTCTGTTAAAAAATTTCTATTAAGTTAATAAGTACTTAATTTAATTTTTTTATAGTCTAAAGTAGAATTGGTATTATGATATATAGTCATCCTGTATGTATATATATACATACATACATACATACATACATACATACATACATACATACATACATACATACATACATACATACATACATACATATATACATACATATATACATACATGTATTTATATGTAAATAAAAAATTTGCTGCTAAAAGAATCATTCTTTACCTTCCATACTCTCGAAACCAAAACTTTATAGAAAAATATATATGTTTTCATACATACGTGTATTTATATGTAAATAAAAAAAAAGTACAAGTGCAAACTTTCTTTTGCTGTTTTTATTTTTTATTTTTCACAGTTTTCGAACTCAACTCTAAACCTTATTCTTTTTTCTTATTAGTTTTTTAATTTTATTGTCAAACAATATATATCACAATAGAAATTGATAATACTGTGTTGCATTTTGACAAAAGCTTATAACACACAAGTTTTTATGTTTTTGTTTTCTGGAAATATGCACCAAAAATGGTGTCAGTTTTACATACAAAAATATATTTAAAAGTTAATTTAATATTTTCTTGTACAAAAATATATTTAAAAGTAAAAAAAGTTTTGTTAAAAATTTCTGAATATACTTGTGCTTCTTTTTGCTGAAATATTATTAAACAGTATTGATGACAAATTTGAAATATTTAAACCTATGGTAATTGAATGGGTTTTTTGTTGAAAGGGTGTCACAAAGCACAAATTTTTCAACAACAAAAAAAACTTTATTCACTTGCACTTCTTCAATAAAAACTATAGGCATTTGCTAGTTCATTGTGTCATTGTGGATACTGTTAGAAATTTCCTGCTAACTCAAATCATTGAGTCTATCTTCAAACAATAAAAAACCATATCAAACTCATTTTGACAAAATAGTTGACTTACGCCCTTTTTTCATGAAACGATTCCATTGGGATTAGGATTCCCATATGTTCTGTATATAGCATATATTTTGCATAATTATTATGTATATAATATATATTATATTACTTGAGCAAAATTAATAATATATTATAAATCATCTGAATGGGAGTTTAGTTTATAGTTTCTATTGCTTCTATCAAAAGCATTTCTAATAGTTTTTATCTATATCCATTTATCACTTTTTTATTTTTTATTTAATATTGACAACTTTTGAATTATATGTTCACAATTTTGGTTCTGATAATATTTAAGAATTTTTTCATTTCCTATTTTTTTTCTTATCAAATTAAAATTTAAATTTCTTTTTTCTTTGTTGCTAAGATCAAATCTTTCTTTGAACAATTAATTGACATTGTCTCAATAAGTCCTCCCCTTTTATTAATGCATTTTTTTATTATGCATTTTTTGTGAAAATAATCTTTGTTGCCTGCATCTGTTACATGTTTTTTCATGTATCTGTTACATCTGTTCTTTTAGTTGGCTGTTCACGACTAGGTCAAACTCAAACATTCATAGACTGAAATGGCATCTAATTTACTTTATTATTTTAGGTTTTAGGTTGATTTATGGAGATTTTTTGCTCTTACATCAGCAATTTGATTTTTTTTTTTAATTTATCACTGAGGCATCAAATTTTTACAATTAAATTTGTACCATCATTTCTTTTTCCTAAATTTCAGAATAAAGCATGGTCTGTTTTATGTTCATACCATGCTGAATTTTGAACATTCAGCATAACAATTTCTTCAACTTCAACTTGTTGATGTTAAAAAGATATCTTCTTAACCAGTGTCAGTTTAATCAGTGTTTTACTTTAGTTCTCAACTGAATAAGCAAGTTTTAGTTCTTAACTGAATAAGCAAGTCCCATGAACTCAATTATTAGCTTAAGTTTTTTTGGATTCTTGCCTTCTTACTCTTATTTTAAAATGTAAACTTTTACCAAGTTGTCAACCATCTGATCAACCATCTGGAATGACGAGCGGGTCCAATTTCAAGTAGAACCAAATCTCAAAGTCAGGTTTGGCATTGAATAAATGCAAAAAATCAATTGATTAAATGAATGATTTTTTTTGTGTCTGAATGCCCATGACTTTTTTTATATTTTTTTATTTTTTGATGAATTTTGTATAATATTTCAATCTCTATGTAGCTAAATATATTAGCTACATAGAGATTTTACACCAAGATATACTGTACTTACTCATGTGCAATTACAAGTTTGATATTTGTCATAAATAGTAAATATTGTAAAAAATAGACACATCTGTGGCAAGTTTTAACTTGAATGGCATTTGCACTAGGTCGTTAAGCCATTAGTTTCTCATATCAATTGGTATGATTTAAGTTAAACTTTAGCAATTATTTCTATACTAATTTAATATATATCGTCAGACTCGGTATATATTTAATGAAAGACACTTAGTGTTAGAAAAGTCATGAATACAAACCTCAAACTAAAGCAGAAGAAATGCTGAAAATTTTAAAACATGTTTCTGTTGCCTTAGATAAACTTCAAAGTGATAAACGTGATAAAAAAATTTTTTTTTTCAATTTCAATAACTTAACTGAATTTAATAAATTTTATGTTAAATTAAAATTATTTCTTTACTTTACAAAATGATTTCTATTTTACAAAATGCTTAAATTGTAATTCTAAGCAAAATTGCTAAATAAGTCTGTAGTTACAGGGAAAAATTTAACTATAAATTTTTTTTTAACTTGAGTCATAAAGGTTCAAGAAGTGTCTTCAACATAGAGGCTGAAGTTAGAGGCTTAGAGGTATAAGTCAGATATTATTATTTAAAGCATAGAGTTTTGTGTTAAAGGCTTAAATTAGAGAAAGCTCAAGTTTGACGAAATTCAAAAAAATAGGAATTTAAAGATAGAGGTGGCATAAGAGAGAAAAAACTCAAGATGTAGGTTTAAGACAGATACTGAAAATACCGGTTTAAGACAGATACTAAATATTAAAAAGGTTTAAGACACAGCAGTTTAACCTTTAAATTAAAACTAGATTTAACTTTTTGCTGTTGTTAACTTATTATAAATTTCTTAACTACACATGGTAGTTTTGATAATAATAAGAGTAATAATAATAAGGATTATATTAATTGTTATAACAACAATAATAAGAAATAATAAGTGATGTAATTCTAATAGTATTTTAATATATAATATATATTCATTACATATTTAGATCACCATCATCTTCATGTTTAAACAATATGCCTCCAGAGCTATATACTAACTCTGTATTTCCAATGTATGGACAAGTTTATAACGCAGATAAGCAATGTCAGTTCGCCTTTGACTTTTCATATAAATCATGCTCGTTTTATGAGGTTAATCTTTTTTTTTAATTTTATAAATGAATATAGATAAATACTTTTAAAATTAGTTTGTAATTGATATAATTTTTGGTTTTATAAATTATTATTATTGCATTTTATTTTTATTAGTCTCATTGTGATAAATTATATTGTCAACAAAGTGGTTCAATTAGTTGCAGCGCTCTAGCTTACCCGCCTGCTCATGGAACTTCTTGTGGAGCAAATAAGGTAAAGTTATTTTTTTATTTAATAACATTTTATTTATTAATTTTTATCAATATTTTAACAAACTGATTCTATTTTTGAACACTTTTTATTTAATTTTTTAATCTATTAATGCAACAGTATAAATTGTAAAAACAGTTTACTAATTTATTAAATTTATTATTATTTGCTTGATATATAAATAAATAATATTTTTTTTTTGTAAGTTAATATATTACAAAATATATAAATTAATAAATTATAATTTTATTTTTATAAGATATGAATATTTATTAAAGTATAAATTAATTATTTTTTGCAAAATATTTAAAGTACTTTTTTTGTGTTAAATTCTTTTTTTGGTTTTTATTGTTTTATGTTGTAGTGGTGTATATTTGGTCTTTGTGTTCCTGATGGTTCAAAACCTGCATTACCTGTAGATGGGCAGTGGGGAAATTGGGGAAGTTATTCACCCTGTTCACAAGAATGTGGTATTGGTGTACAATGGAGGAATAGAACTTGCAATAATCCAAGGTTTGTTGTTCGAAAAGTTTAAATTAAAAAATTAATATTAGTGTTTAATACTTTATTATTAATGAAAAAACTTTTTTTCAATGTCATTAAATCATTCATTTGGTTTTATTAAGTTTTTGATTTTTATTTTTCAATAAAAAAAGGATTAATAACAATAATAAATTTTGGCAAACATGTTTTAAATAAAAACCTTAAAGTTCCAGTTTTTTAAGAATAAATTTTAATCAAATATATTAAGTATGAATATTAATTTTAAAATTTTAATATGCGATTATGCATTTGGTAAGATCCAGTTGGCTATAATTTGAAAAAATTTTTGTTAATTTTGATAAATTTGTTGAGATGACTTAGATGTGAAGCCAAGTACAATTATTACATAGCATTATAACACATCATGAAGGCAATCCTCCACATACACACATCATGTAGTTAATTTTCTACATACATGCATCATGATGTCAATATTTTTTAAGTATATTTATACTAAATATATAAGTAGTTGTAGTAGAAGTTGCCATTGAATAAGACTAGTACCTAGTTAGTATCATCAGCAAAGTGATAAGCAGTTGAAATTTAAAAGAAGTATTTAATAAAAGTCATTACTAAAAAAATCATTTATCATTTTTAAATCAGAAGGTTTCAGTTTTGTTTTAAAATTTCCCCCCTAAAAAATTTTTAAGCATTGCATAGAAGTTTTAACTTTGTTGGTTTGCAGGCTGTACCAAGAAAACAGACAAATTATTTTAACTAATATGAAATGGAGATAGTTAAGTTATTTGAGAAATGATCAGAAGAGTGAAATTAGATAAAAATGTCATCAATGAGTGTTTGAGATTCCACTGTTAGTTGAGTAGGTAGTATTAAAGATAGTTTGAAATATTACAGGAAGTAGTACTAGATTCAATATAATTTAGTAAATTCATATAAGACAGCAGAGTTGTTAAAAGTGAAGAGTGAACTTAATAAGCTTTATTGAAGTCAATTGAAGAATAATACATTTAATATAAAAATTGAAGATTAAAATTTTCTCATTACAAAATTTCAACACCATTTTCATTAAAAAATTTCAACATTCAGAAATACTAGTTATTCTCTAATAACTAGGGCTTCTGAACACTGTTAAACAGTAGAATAGCTTTATCAAAAGCTTTTGAAATATCAAGAGCGATGGTCTTAACATCTCCACCTTTATCTAATGCACGATAAAACCAATCGGTTATTACTGTTAGCAAATTAGCTGTAGAACAAGAAGATTGAAATCCATATTGATGGTCAGAAAGTAAGTTATTAGATTCAACATGAGAAATTAAGTGTTTGTTACTTAAAGATTCAAAAACCTTGTTTATGATAGGAAGAAGACTAATAGGATGGTAGTTATACAAATCAGGTTGCTCTCCAGAATTTTTGAAAATAGGGATAACGGATGCCGCTTTCCAGCAGGCTGGAGAAGAAGACTCTGATAAGCACTTGTTAAATAGTTTTGAAAGTATAGACAACAGCTCCGAAGAGCACTTCTGCAAGACTTTAACAGGTATGTTGTCTGGGCCACAAGCTGTAGAAGAGTCTAAGCGTAAATCACTTTAGATACAGAAGCTGTAGTGATATGAATGTCAAGCAACGGATCAACCTGTTTGTTGGCAATATCAAATAGAACGCAACTAGTGGAATCAAGAGATGATATTGATGAAAAGTTCTTAGCAAACAATTCAGCTTTGTCTTTAGGTTAGGTGACAAAGTCTGAACCATACAAGAGAGGTGGAATTAAAGATTTGCCCTTATTGTTAATGTTATTAAAGATCCTCCAGAAATCACCTTATTTTTGAGATGAGATATGAGATTTCATGACCTGAGAATAGCAAGCTTTGACGTTAGACAAAACCTTTTTACAATTGTTTCTAGTAGTAATAAACAGACGTCTGTTTTCTGGAGAATTATTTTGCTAATAGATATGGAAGTAACGGTTTCGATTGGCAATCGCAGCATTACAATGTGAGGAAAACGATGGAGAAGAGTGAGGCTCGACCTGCAATTGTCGAGAGGGAACAAAAGGTTCTATGCCAGACTAAATTTACTAAATTATGTAAGAAACATATTTATCAGCAGAAAGACAAAAGATTTCTACCCAAGGGCCATAATGAAGAAAATCACGGAAAGAATCCCAGCTTTAAGGTATTTGTAAGAGGTACAATAATATGGGGATTCAGGTAATGAAGAAGAATGAGATATTAGTTTTAGAGAGATCAAACTGTGATCAGAAGCACCTAAGGGTGAATGTGGAGAAACTGAGCACTGACTAGGATCAGAAACAAGACATGGAGAATTCTTACAAATGTAAATGCCCAGGCATGTGACTATTGGAGTCTTCACAAATTAAAGGAAGATAACCATCAACACTAAGATCGCAAGATGAACTCAAATTTGACAGTTGAACTCAAATTAGTCTCATAAAGAGCAAGTAGGTCTTGTGAACTTTGCAAGAGATAAGACTCAACAAAAGAAAAGTTACTTCAAAGACCACAAATATTAGTGTATGGTAGGTTTAGAGAACTTGGTGATGATGATGGTTTTTTGTGTTTTATAGTTTTTGGTACTTTATTCATTATCTTTGTCTTCAATAATGTAAGAATGACCTTAACAAACGTTTCCCAATTATTTGAGTCATATAAGCAGTGTCATGGGGTCATAGGGATGGGAGGATCTCAGCTAATATTTAAGTAAGCTAATCAACATTGAGTTTGTTTAATGAGCATGATTTTTCTTTTACAAAACCAATAAAACTTCGAAACTTTTTTAACGAAAGCGTTAGCAGTAACGTCTTTAACAGTTTGCTACATAAGTTTGCAATTGCAACTGATGTGAGAACGACTTTTTATTAAGAGCAGTAACTATATGATTAAATATTTATTTATGACATATAGGTTGCTTTCCATACTAATTTTAAAAAAAAATCATTATGTCAGCAAGTTTTAATGCGGTAGTGGTATAATGGTAAATTGCTTGCTTCATAAGCGAGAGGTTCCAAGTTCGATTGGTAGTACCGCACTCAACTTGTTTCTCCGCGCAGCAGCCTTGTTCGTCAAGGTTCGTGTTTTGGAGTTATAAAGTTGAGAGAGGGTTATAACCACTATTAAGTAGCCTCCTCATTTGTAGTGGCCTTCTCGGCCTTGAGGAGGTGAATAACAAAAAAAAAAAAAGTTTTGAGTTTTTTTGCTTTTTAATTTTTTACTTCAATTTTGTAAATTTTTCAAATATCTTGTCGTTTAAATGTATTTTTTTTTTAATTATTTCTTTTTCATTTAAAGCCCAGCAAATGGTGGACTGAACTGTGTCGGTGAATCGAAAGGTCAATATAAAACATGCAATAAACAGGTCTGAATTATTTTTTGATACATTTGTTTTATTTTTATTTTAATAAGTGTATCTAGAAATAAAAACTCCACAAGAACTCCCTCTTCTGAATATTTGTAGTAGAAGTAGTCCCAATTTAGTGTTCATCATTGATCAACAAAACAGTGTTCATCATTGATCATCCTTTAAGAGACATCATAAGAATCAGTTAACCATTGATGAACTAATGATCATTTTTGTTTGTCATCAGTGTAAGACCACCCAATTTTGTTTTTATTCTTATAAATGAATTGTTATTTATTTGTATGAATAGTATTAGAATTTAAAAAAGTTTTTTTCTTGGAAAGTTGAAAGACTTGGAAAGAAATTTGGAGTTGGTTTTGACTTGACCTATTAAAATTGACTCTTTAAAATTTTCAAAAAACTTTTTATTTTTTTAAAGTTTATGAAAATGTTTTACACCAATCAAATTTGTAAATATATAGTTGTTTTTTTTAATATTTTTGATTAATTTAAATGCTGCTTTTTTTGTCTTCTCTATTCAGGATTGTTTGATAATGCAATCTGTTCGCTTAAAACAATGTCTAAAAATTGGTTCTGATTATGTTGATGTTTTTAATGGTGAGTAGAGCTGAAATTTGATTTGTTTTAACAAGGCTATAAAGCTTCCGCATATACTTGCAGAAACTTTATAGTCTTATCATTTTCATAATATTGTAGTAGTTTATACATGTGTATATATATATATATATATATATATATATATATATATATATATATATGTCATTCACACTGAAATAGTCTGCTGCAGGGGACTTTAGTACATATATCAACTATCTTATAGCCTGCTGCCAAAAAGGACTGCCGTTACATTGACTGAGGGTTTAGCATAGGGCAACTAACTTTTCTTTCATTTTTCTTCTTTTCTTTTTTTTTTCTTACAAATCTGTAAGGTATAAATATAAGCAAAACTAGTAAGCATTTGCTAATGTATATACGGTTTAGTAAATATATACATATATACAGTGCTTTTTAGTAGAAAAAAATCCGGAGCTCACCTATATATTTCTCTATATGTCAAAAATAAAGCAGAAATTAGCAATAGACTTTTTCCATAAATTTGTTATTTAAATTTAACAATGCGAATAAAGTTTTTTTAAAGTGTTTTTTTGTTTGTTTTACTAAAAATGATGAAGTTTTTAAAGTAAGATAATGATTAACAGACGACTTAAAAGATTACTAGTTATATGAATTAGGAAACGAGTTCCAAAGAACTGATGTTCGAGGGAAAAAACAAGACGAAAAAGAATTTTCGGACCACTTAGGAACAGTTACAGTAAATGATGCGGCTTGATTGAATGACGAGTATCACAAGAAAGAATTTTAGTAAATGGCACAAGAGATGCTAGCTCTTAAGAGCAGCGCCCATTATAGTATTTACAGACAAGAAAAAAATAACCAATATTAAGACGATGTGACAATGGTTGAAGGCTACAAGAGCAGGTTCAGCTATGTTAGCAATGCATTTTTGTACCTTTACTAAAAGAGAAAGGGCATTATATGATATCTGCTCCAGACATAGCAACAGTATTCTATGCAAGGGCGGATTAGAGATTTATAGAGATAAAGAATAGAATCCGGAGTTAGAAAGTGGCAAGTACAATAAAGGGATGAAACCTTAGCAGATGCTAATTTTGCAATGGATTTAATATATGTTTGAAAAATGATCTGAAGTAAGAATTAATCCTAAAAGATGAAGGGTAATTGACTCATCGAGCACATTACCGTTCATAAATAAAGGAAGATCTAGAATATGCAAGTAGATATTATTATAGTGATGAGTTCTTTTAAAGCTAAATAGAAAATAAAACTGATGCTAGTTCTTCTCAGAGCACTTGTCTGGCATCTAAAGCTGTTTTTTGTGAACTTAAACATAATGAACTTGTTGTTGTCAATGAAAAGGAATCTATAAATATCAGTATTTTAACTTGGACAAGTGACATTTCAATTTTGCCAAATATAACTCAAAATAAAATTTTATCAAGGATAACCTTGTTAATGGAACTATATTTGTAGATAATTGTAAAAGAAAAGCTGAATGGCATCAAACTCTTGGCTATTGCCAATTTATTATGTAAAACATGTGCCAAAGCAAATGTAAAAGTATTAATAAATTTTTTTGTTATGAAGTGTAATGTTGCAGTTTATGAAATGTAAACAAAACAAAGTTTTGACACACTTGTGGCAGTCTACTGGGGAAGTACTTTATGCTATATGCAATTGTAAAGCTGGTGCAGAGGGCTGTTGTAAGCATGTTGCTGCATCATTATACCAACTAGTTGACTATTAAGAGTCACATGTTAAACTGGTCCCAGAAACCAAAACATGTACTGACATTTTACAGATATTTTCAAACTTAAATTTTGAATAACTTAATGCTTATAAAGACAAAAATAAAACTCAAAAAAGACCTTTTTGTTTCAGGAATCTGTAAATATTGTTTTGAAACTTTATATGCAGTTCAAAAAATGTTTGCTGTTACAATTTTCTTACGCATTAAAGAATTTTAAATATTGTTGGAGAGTTTTTTCTTAATTTTTTCTACTATCTTAAATGCAGCTTGATGTCCAGATTCTTTGTAATCAAATATTTTCTTACGTAGGGAACTTAAATGCTGCTTTCTATCTTTTTGCGAGATACTTTGCTTTAGAACAAAACTCTGCTTTTTGGTCTAATGTCCAGAACTTGGCCAGCTGTAGTTGGTGTATTTTCTGCAGAAAGTAAATTTGACATTGTAATTTTGATTTTTTCTGCACTTAATTTAATTTTTCTCTGAACCAGAGTGTTTACCAAGAAGAAGCTGGAGGTTTTTTTATATTTAGTTTTGCGTCATTTTGTTTAACTGATTTTTCTATATCACTTTTTAAATATATTAAGTTATAACTTAGAATTTATATCGTCGATAACAGGAAATTCATTAACAATATAATAAAAGTTACAATTGCAAATAGCATAAAGTTTGTGTTCTAAAAATAGACCTTTTTTAAGTAGCATAAAGCATTACGTGATTGATATTCCAAAAAACATTACTCAGAAACAATAGAGTTTCTAAGAAATGCAAATGGTTGCGAGATTAATATTTGGACAAAAACGATTTTGTGTCATAAAAAACAACGCTGTTATGAAAATAAGTTAAAGTAAATTCTTTTCAAGCAAATTTAGTTTTTACTTAGAAACAATAGATTCTGAAACGCAGTACTGTAATGTTTTCATATCTGCAAAAATCACGTGATCTTTATGACCCTTGCATTGATCCATACAACATTTGCATTTTCAACTTGAAGAATTTTAAGCGCAACATTTTTTTGAATTAAAAATGTTTAATATTTAAAAACGAACCAAGTTTATATAATACAAGGGGAAAAAAATGTTTATATGTATTTTAAGAGAAAAAAAGCACTGCATATATATATATATATATATATATATATACATACATACATACATACATACATACATACATACATACATACATACATACATACATACATACATACATACATACATACATACATACATACATACATACATACATGCATGCATACATACATACACATACATACATACATACATACATACATACATATATATATATGTATGTATGTATGTATGTATGTATGTATGTATTTATTATAGTTGATATACAGTAGGATATATATATGTAGTTTCTCTATCTATAATGGTTTGTAGAGCAGCCTGAACAGTTTCTGCATTATAATTTTTTTGATGCTTTGGTTTATGATTATGTACCATCTATAAATTTTAAAATGAAAAATAATGTTATTGAAATCCACCATTATTTTAAATTATATATTTTATTATAGAATTTTATTTTTAAAAAAAACATAAATTAGTTAAGAAGTATAATTTAACATACATACTTATGTATATCTACAATACATACAAATGCATATCTTTTACTTTATTATTACATATAATAAGCATATTATTCTTATATTTTTTTTAATGTTGGTATTTATATAAATATATATATATATATTTATAAATATATATATATATATATATATATATATATACATATATATATATATATATATATATATATATATATATATATATATATATATATATATATATATATATATATATATATATATATACACATTTAAATACAAAATATATATATATATAAAATAAATGCTCTATATTTTCCCACAAATGATACATTTGTTTATAATAAATACTATAACAAATACTTATAATAAATGTTTTATACTATACACACATTTTATACTATATACTGACTATTTACTTTTTACAATATATAATATTTATAGTAAAAAGTATAATATATTTTTTTTTAAATAGAATAAGATCTTAGCTATATAATATATAATAAAAATCTTATTTTAATGTAAAAATAGTAAATAATATTAACTACCCTAATAATATTTAATAAAACTTCAATAAGATTATAACAATATTTAATGTTTATACATATTTTAAATATGTATAAAAAATATATAACATGTCTATTTTACATACTTATTATTTACTATATATACATTTCAGACTATACATTATAATAAGTTTGCTTACCTGCTTCACATAAGTCAAGTTTCACCATTGCTGGATCATCAGGAAGAGTTACTAAATCTCAAAAAAAATTCAATTTATAGAAAAAAGTATTTTACAGGAAGTTATAAATTATAATAAAAAAATTTTTAATTACTATATTTTTTCTGTTTACGGGAAGTTAGAGAAAGTAATTGTTAAATTATTTTCTTTGGAATGGGGATAGTTTAATTTGGTCATTTGTTTTTATAATTTTTTAAGAGGTATTTATTTTCGTGCCTACATTTAGAATTTAATTTAGATTTTTTATTTAATAAATTTTCTTGATTTAAATGAGTAATTATTTCGAATTTTTCTTGCAAACATAGCATACATTTTTTGGAAATGTTATTATAGGCAGGGGCAGATTTTAGAATAGATCATTGTAAATTAAAATTTTAATTTTTTTTTTTTAAATCCCAAATATATTTTGACAGCATAGTCTCTTTTGAATATTTTTTGTGTTTAAACGATTGTTTGTGGTTGGCATAACGTTTTTTCCATTCCCCCTCGGTTAAGCCAATATATTGTTTGTCAGTACTCTTCCTGATGATCTAGCAATGGTAAAACTTAAAGTAGAAGATAAAAGTTAGATAAGTGTTTTTTACTAATTTATTATTGCTCGTTCTTTAAGAACATTGAGCACTCTATTTGTAAAATGCACTAACATAATTTACATATATATATATATATATATATATATATATATATATATATATATATATATATATATATATATATATATATATATATATATATATATATATATATATATATATATACATATATATACATATATATACATATATATATATATATATATATATGTATATATATATATATATATCCTACTGTATGTCAACTGCAACAAAATAATTTGATATTCCACGTACAATGTTGATTGATAAACTACGGGGAAAACATCAAACACATTTTATAGGTGCAATTTTTTTTTTAAACCAAAAAGAAACTCTTGTTCCAAGGCTGCTTTATATGACAGATAGAGGGTTTCCTCTCACAATAATGTGGTTAAGATCTGCTGCTTATTTCTATGCCAAAAGTTTGTGTAAACATCATTTATTACAGAAGTCCATTCCAAAAAGTTAGCATAATAAATGTTTGGCATCACGTGATTGGTTTCTCTCATTCCAAAAAAGGCATACTCAGATGATACTGAATATTTCTGAAAGGCTTTCTTGAGCAAGAGCAGAAGCATTTAATAAGAATCACGTTTGGACATTTTTTAACAATTTACAACCTTTTTATGAACAGCTCGACATAAAAAATTATCCAAATTTGATTTATAATTGCAATGAAACTGGCCTTTCATCTGTGCCAAGTGTCTCTGCTAAGGTAATCATTTTTAAGAGAACAAAGATTCCATATGCATCTAAATTTCTTTGGGTACAAAAGTACATTGCAGTAAAAGGGGATATATTAATCAAGAGATTTTTATTGCTTTTTTGCATCATTTTAATGAGTTTCATTCAAAAGTGAATGGGAAAAAAGTATTGTTATTTTTGGATGCCACAAAAGTCATGTGACTATTGAAGCAATTGAATTAGCAATAGAGATGGATATTGAAGTAATATGCATTCCACCTTATAGTACACATCATCTTCAACCACTTTACACACATGTTAATAAAGTAGTTAAACATATGTGGAAAATATCATCATTTTTAGCTAATTACTTAGCTGAAAATGATGATATTTCTTTGCCTCGTTGCAACTTTCACATTACTTTTAACAAAGTATGGCCCAACATACTTACAAAAAGAGGGTTGATTGTTAATGCGTTTTACCATTGCTGTTTGCATCTCCTAAGAAACCCAGTGAAAGACTTCGAATATAAAAAAACAGAGGTTTTTAATAAAACAACAATTCACCATGGTGACCCAAATTTATCTAATTTAAGGACAATTGTATCTTTTCCTGAAAAAAAATCAAACTTACTCATTCAAAACATCACATTGCTTTTATTACATCACCAGATAATGTTAAGTCAATAAAAGAGTCTCCTGCTAAAAAGGCTGCAATAAAAAATGTGGTCAGTGTTAAACAGAAATCAAAAAAGGATCATGATAAATGACTGATTTATCATGACAAAATCAAAGAAGGTTTTTTTTCCAGCTGATTCTGATCACCCAAATTCTTCACCCAAAGTCTTATTCTAAAAAATAGCACTGATAAAGACTTTAGTTGTGTTTGTGCAGATGTTTGGGGAGAAGCAAATGAAGATTGGCTTAAATTTTTAAGTTGCAATCAGTGGGCATGCAAAGGATGTTTTGAAGTTGATACATGTGCAAATTGTGTGCAAAGGACATATAAATGTCTAGTGATATAATTTTTGTTATTGCTTTAACGTGCTATTTTTGCGGTTACATGGTTTTCATTTATGCCAAAATCATTGTTTGATATTTTCTAGAAAAATTTTAACAATTGATGTCCATTTAAATTTTTTATTTCAATTCACCTCCTCAAGGTCATGAAGGCCACTACAGTCAAGGAGGCTGCTTTAGTTGTGGTTACAACCCTCTCTTAACTCTATAACTCTGAAACAAGAAGCTCGACGAACAAGGCAGCTGCGCAGAGAAACAAGTTGAGCGCAGTACTACCAGGGATGCGGTGGGGATTAAACTCAGAACTTCTAGGTTTACTATTCTAGATTAGGGAAATCATCCTACTGTTACCTCAAAAATGTTTTATGTCAAAGTTTTTTTTCTCCTAGATAAGCTGCCTTTACCACTAGTAAGGAATTTCGTCTATCGTCCAAGTGACATTTTTCAATTAGTTTAGCTGTACAGACGAATTCGCCCCGTAATTAACGAATTTGCCTCTCATAACTTGATGATGAAAAATCAAGTTATATGCTAAAGTAACTTTAGAATTTATTTTGATTCAATACATTAACCAAGTAGTGACCTTAATTAATAAAAAAAATTATTAAACTAGAAAAGTTAACTTATTTTTATGCGAATTCATTTTGTTATTGTAGAGCATGGCGAACTCCCCCCGCTTTACCCTATATACCCTAGTTCCAACTCCACTAAAACCAGAAAAACAACCAAACCATTTCACCTTTTTCACATTTAACATTCTTTCAAAAGTATTTCATGTTAGATCTCAAATGAAACCTAAGTGGTAGTGCGCTTGCCTGGGTAGCAAAAACTTTGGCATCAATGCAGGCATTGAACTTCAGACCTCCTGATTTTTAGCCAGAATTCAAACTAATTCGCTATGACTGCAGTAGGTTAATGTTTGTAAATGTTTGTGCCTAAGCTAATGTTGTTTGGGTTTTTTTCTGCATTCTCCTATACAAAAACCAGGACAATGACAACCATAGACTAAGTATTATTTGGCATCTAGCTATTAGTGTACACTAAAGGTATTGTGTACCGCATACACTGTGTCTCTTTAAAATTAATGTCTACTATAGGTGATGTATGGTACAATTACATTGCACACTTTTGAATAATTTATATGCCGGAGAGCTTGCCCTATGCGACATTATTCAATGCGTTTGTGCTTTTACTGGTTTAAAGTTATGTAACTAATGGCTAAATAAATTTAAATTAATAAACTCATAGAAGTTAATAAGAGTTACTTATGCTGATATAAGTTTGATATAATAATTGTTGGGACTCCGTTTCCCCGAGTCCTAACAATTTTTATAAAGATTAGGAAAAAGTCACTAAAATTTTTATAAATGAGCAAAGTCTCTTTTTTATTTGAAAATCTCCATAGAAATTTGAACTTGACAATTCAATTATGAATAAGAATTTAGGTTGGTACATCAAAACTAATCAATGGTTAGGTGTATTGCGCATATAAGAAAAGAACCAACCAACATGAAAAAAATTTGAGATATCTTCTGCTTTCAAAAATCTCAAAACCAAGCTAAAAATCAGTTTTTCTTAAAAGTACAATTACTTCTAGCGATTCAGATTGAAAAATTGTTCCAACAATTAGGAGCTGAAATATTTTTGTGATTGTTATTTTAAAAAATCCTCATAAAATAAAAATGTATCTTTGGCAACTTAATATTTTCAATAAAACATATAGTATCAGCAAAAAATCATATATTAATAACAGTATAACATACAGTAATAACAATAAAGCAAATTGTTATAAGAAAATAATGTTAAGTGATCACATTGTACCAATTTGTAATAAAAATGTAACAATAAAATAATAGTTACATTTGGAATTCACGTTTGTATATATGGCATGAGTACTTAGTTAATATATATAAGTATTGAGTTAATGTATTTCATATTAAAGTTCATAAAATATGTTTACTACTTAAGCATTTATGTTTTAATATTACTACTTACTTAATTTAAACAAAATTAATAAAATATTTTTGATTTATTTATTAAAATAATAAAGTGTTTAAAAATATTATTTTATATACAAATACATTTTCAGAGGAAAAGCCATGCAAACTTATTTGTATGATTGGAACTTCTGCATATTATTTTGGTAATGTTGAAGATGGTACAAAATGTATCCCTGGCAGCAGTAGTAATGATGTTTGTATTGGTGGAACTTGTCAGGTTATTATTCTAATCATCTTCTCAATAGTTTTAAAAAATATAAAAACATATATTAGTTTCATAAAATATAGTAAATATAGTAATAAATATAATAATTTTATGTTAGAATACCAAAGATAATACAAGAATGCACTCATATTTCACACTGTTAGAAACTATAAGCAATTTTGTTTTTGTTGTAGTATTAGAGCAGATGCTTTTCTAGCATGAGGAATTCAATCCAATCATTGTCTTGGAAGTACTCTAACTTATTTTTTTGCCCGGCAACTTTGTCAATGTTTATATTTGGCAGTTATAGGATTGTGAGAACAGTATAATAAAAAAAATAATTGCCTTGACTATAATGTGTCTTTAAAAAGTAAATATGATTTTAATAAAGTAAACCATTTTAAATTATTTATCAACATGAAACTGCTATTAAAAATAGTTCAAATAGCTCGAAAATAATTCTTTCTTGATTTGCCATTCTAAAATTACTTTAGAATTTTACATTACATTAGAATTACTTAGAATTTGTCATTCTAAAATTACAGAGTTTTACATTTTATGTTCATATATAATGGTAAAAAATTATTTTTAACAAACTACTACAAACCAGGTTAACCTTTTGTAAATCCTGTTGTTTATGCTATCTTTGTAGAACTGCTCAGTCTCCAGGTGCTGTTTATTTATTCAAGTCTTGTAGTTTAAATTCTTGTCAATAAAACTCTCTCTTTTTAAGATCATTCCAAACTTATTTCAGGTATTTAATAAGCTGATTGTCTGAACCAGGTGTTTTACTGTCTTGATACATCTTATTAAATCAGATCATATGCCTTTCCTGAAAATGTCTACTGGCAATAGGAAGTAGTATTGCTTAAACATATATGCAATTCTTTTTATAACTTTGTAGTGCTTTTTATTGTAATAAAATCCAGGTTTTATGTCTTAAGACAAATAATAAGGCAAGGAGAAAAGAAAGTCCAGGTTATATGTCTTAACATAAATAATAAGGCAAGGAGAAAAGAAAATCCAGGTTATATGTCTTAACATAAATAATAAGGCAATGAGAAAAGTATATGTAAAAGCTTAATAATACTGCTTCCTACAATGGAAATCATCCAAAAATCTTCTTTTAAAAGCTTTTTTAATGATTTCCATTGTAGGAAGCAGTATTATCAAAGCAGAGTTACACTGAGTTACAAAGTTCTGTTACTTATGTGTAAGGCTAAAGAACTATATTATACTATAAATGGTTATAAATTCCATTTTTTTGGCTCAATTTTTTGCATTTTAAAGATATCTACACTTTTCATTTCTTCTGTTTTTTATCAATTATTGTTTTTTTTATTATTTTACTTTTTATTTCAGATTATGTAACACAGGTCATTTATTGAATTAACAAGTAACACTATTTTTATCTGCATATAAGTACATATAACTAACAATACAATAGGGTGATTCATAATTTTAACTGTTCCTTAAAATCTCTAGCTAAAAGTTAAGTAAAATAATTTTACAATAATATTTTGCTCTTAACATCCCATGCCCTATAACATATTTTATGTGCAGTGAATAAACCCATTCTTTTACAAAGATGTCATGGGCTAGATATTGCAAATTTAAATGATTTTCTACTCTACTTTTGTTTTTTGTCAGTTAATTTCTAGTTTAGTGTTGTTAGCTATTAAATTACTCCTTAATCTGTTGTAGAGTTTAACAGTTTGTTAAGTAAAAACAATTTAGAACTTGAAGATATAACAAAAATTACCTTGCTTTCATATTATATCTTCAAGTAGACAATTTCAAAACTGAATCTAATTGTGATCAATCAAATTACTGCCAATTTCACCCTATATAGGAGGTAAAATTAACAGTTTAATCCAACAACAAAATTAGTTTTCTATTAACAATACTAGATTAGTTAGAACTAACTTAGTTATTTGTTAATTTATGGCAACAATATCATTAATAAATACATAAAATTATTGCATACCAGTATCAATATCGCTTTACCTTAAATGAATTATAATAACATTTATATTTTTTTAAACATACTTTATAGAATATGACAATATTGATAAGAACCAACAATATATTATAAGATTACACTTATGTAATTAATAATATTGATAACAAGTTTAGTTTAATATAAAAACTGCGCATGCTAAACATTGAGGCAATTAGGTCAAAAAATTAAGATATGTACAATAACACGTTTTAGTCATAGGAACATTACAAATTTTATGTATAAAAATAAAAACATTTTTAGCTCTTTATTCAATTACATTTTCTCAACAAAAAAAATAAGTTAAAAAAAACAATCAGTGTTTTTGTCATTGTGAAAGTATAAAGAGAATAAAAATCTCAATTATTTGGGTGGTACAGCATTACACAGGACTAAACAGTTTTACTATGTAAAAACAGTTATACACACTATTAAAAATGCCAAAAGTAGGCCCAAAAAGTTAAAGTTTAGAAAATGCCTGCCTAGAAGTTATTTTGTTGAGGAAGTATCTTTTTTTATGTAAGCGTAGAGCTTTATTATTAGAGTTTAAAAAATTTCAAAAGCTCTGTGTTTTTAAAAAAAAAAACTTCTTGTATAGTCTTTTAAAGTCTTGCAAAATACAATTTTGTGTGTGTGTGTGTTTTATAAAATGAACTCAATGATTAGTAGAAAATAATGTAGATAAAAATGTTTTTAAAATTTTTACAAAAAGAGTGTAGGCTGTGATAAAGAACTTGACTCAAATAAATACTTCGATCGTTGTGGTGTTTGTAATGGAAATGGAAACTCGTGCGAGTTAGTCTCTGGAAGTGACTTTGAAGAATATTCATCTGCTGGTAAATTTTTCTAGTCAAATTTATTATAAAACCTGAATTGATTTTCAAAGATATTTTAATTTCTTATTTTTATTTTTTATTTTTTTATAAGTTTAATAAAAAATCATTTTTTATTAACTTCAATTCAGTAAAAAAATAATTTTTTTTTTAATTTTTACTACATAATGATAAACTTGAATGTAAGATAAACTTTTGTATAAGATGACTATTTCTGTAAAATGATGCTTAGGCTTGATCACTATTAGATTATTATATGATGTATCTTGACCATTAATAGATGATTATATGATGTATCTTGACCATTAATAGATGATTATATGATATATCTTGACCATTAATAGATAGTTATTCAGTATATTTTGACCACTAATAGATGATTATATGATATATTTTGACTATTAATAGATGATTACATGATATATCTTGATCATTAATTTATATATTGATCACCAATAGATGATTGTATGATACTAAAAAATTCACAGGCCCATGGCACCTTTTTTTAGCAACTTTTTACACTTGCAAATGATATTTATTTTGAGAAGTGAAGTGAAGCCAGTGAAGGAAAATAAATCTTATATATTATGCACACCTAATGAGTGTGTTTATAAGTGAAAAAGAATTAAAATTATAAATTAAAACGACTGAAAACTAATGTTAAAAATAAAAATTTCTAAATTAAAAAATTTCATTAAGAATTTCTTTATAAACTATATTAAGAGCATAATGATTACACCTTTCTTTAAAAGCAAGACATGTTACACATATTTAAGTTATTTATTAACTGAATTACTTAACTATTTATTAACTGCCGTATCTTTTATTATATTAATCTTTATTATTATTAGTATATTAGCAACAATTATTTAATCAATAAAAAATTCTTTAAAATAAACAAAAAAGGATTCCAAAGGATTTAATTAACCACTGCCAAAAAAAATTGTTTAAAAAAATAACGTGGTCTTTTTAAAATTGTAATTTTTAACAATTTCATGCTTTCAAGTTAAAAAAAAAAACTTTTAAACAATTCTTTGTAAAAATAGAAATAAAAAAAAATAAAGCAAAACAAATATCTGCTATGAAATATTCTAAATAATAAGGAAAGAAGCTACAACTTTACTAGACTAACATTAAATAAACTGAATAACATGACAAAGATTTCGATTGCATAAATCGGTTCCATAAAACCATAAAAATTATGTTTTAAAAATTTGATCAGACACTGTCCAACACAAACAAGTTTTAATCAAACATTTTGTCCAGGACCTTTTAAAAAATTAAATTAAGTCCTGTGTCAGTGTTACACTATCAAGGAATCAGTGACCTAGGTAAATATATTATATGATATATCTTGATCATTAATAGATGATTATATGATATATTTTGATCACTAATAGATGATTGTATGATATATTTTGATCACTAATAGATGATTATATGATATATCTTGATTATTAATACATGATTATATGATATATCTTAATCATTAATACATGAATATATGATATATCTTGACCATTAATAGATGGTTATATGATATATCTTGATCATTAATAGATGATTATATTATATATCTTGATCACTAATAGATGATTATATGATATATCTTGATCATTAATACATGATTACATGATATATTTTGACCATTGATACATGATTATATGATATATCTTGATCATTAATAAATGGTTATATGATATATCTTGATCATTATTAGATGATTATATCATATATCTTGATCACTAATAGATTATTATATGATATACCTTGATCAGTAATAGGTGGTTATACAATATATCTTGATATTTGATAGATGATTGTTTCAGAAATATAATTTTTATGTTTGATCATTAGTGTACTTGATGTATTTTGTTGATTCTTCTTCAAAATATTTATAAATATAATTTTTATTTAAATAGGTCAATTCTTTTTAACTGAAATACCTAAAGGGTCATATGGAGTGACAATAAAAGAAGTTGGCGAAACTTTTAACTTTTTAGGTATGTTTATTTATAATTATGCATTGATGTACATTTGGATTATCTGATTGTATTTATTACAATCATTTTAATAAATATATGTTTGTATATACTAATATTTATGTATTTAAATATAATTGTATGTAATACTGAAATAAGGAGCTGCTCGGAATCTCAGTGCATATATTAACTGGTATAGGGAGAAAAAGAAAGTAAGTTGCTGCTACATCAACTGAGGGTTTAGGTTGAGGCAGCAATAAATTTTTTTCATTATTCTTTGTTTTTTTTCTTTTTGTGAAAAAAATGGATTATTTTCCTTATTTCACCTCCTAATATTGCGGGAACTGCAGTTAAACCATCTATCATTTTAAGTACCTATGTTAATGGATTTCGTTGCAACACATTAAATATATTAAACATATTAGCCATTGGAATTGCTGATTAATTGTTGTTTTAATTTTTTAAATGATACTATTTCTAAAATCTGTAAGTTTGTACCATGGCTCCTCAAGTGACTATACTTGTATAGATTTTCAAGAATTTTTATCTTTCAAAACAGATTTTATTTTCTTAAATACATCATTAAATACATCAATAGTCAACCTTGATTTGGAAGCAACATTATCAAACTATCTGTTTACAGGAAAAGCAACAATTGCATAATGGCCTTTTTCTTCAAACTTTTAGTTTTAATATTCTTTATCCTCCAAAGATCTCTTTGTCTTTGAAATTTTGTTTGCTTTAAGATAGCATCAGCAGAGTCTATTTTCATGTCCTTTAGAAGAGCATTGACTAATTTGATATAACAGTGTGTTTCATTTTCTGGCACAAATTTTGTGTTTATGTTTCTTTTGTGTCAGTTTAGTACTTTCTTTAAATGGTAATGGTTTTCTATTGTCTTTACTTGAACATTCTGTTAGTATATAAGCTTTTTTGTGTTCTTGGTTTCTATTTTATCTTTATTACCAATTATTATATTCCTTAATTTTTTTTTTGATCAAGCCAAAAAATTCCACTCTAATAATAAAACTTTAAAATTACATTTGCCTAGTGTTGTTTTAGTTAATGGAAACGGAAACGGAAATGTCCGTTTACTGAAATAAATCAAATCCGTTAAGGATAACGGTAATTGAAACGGAAATACATGCTAAAATGGTAATAAAACGGAAACTGAAATAGTGGTAACGGAAACGGATCGTTAACGGAAATATTTCAGAACATTAATAGAATTGTAAATAACGGAAATATTTTCATTTAATATCAAATTAAACCTTCTAAAAAGCACCTACACTTAAAATATTTATATTTTTTCAATAGCTAAATTTTGTCACTTAGAGCTTTTTTTTTTTAGTCCATTGAAAAATTATTATTCAATAATATTCACTTTTTTGTGGTTTCGTTGTCTAGTAGCCTACGTCATCATTTTCTATGCGTATAATCATTGTGTAATTTTTTAAAAGTTTTTATTCGTACCTTAAGTAAACGTTTAGTTCTTTAATAACCACAAATGATTTATATTGGTTTGACTTCGACCAGAAGCAAATATATTCTACAAACAAAAATTAGATGGTATCCAAATTTTCAAGCAGAAAACCAATTAATAACAATAATTATTAATAACATTATAAATAATAAATTACAATATGGCATCAAGTCAGAGAATATATGCAGCTGGTCGAAAGCAAGAATCTGCTGTATGGGATTATTTTAAGCAAGATATTGTTTCTAACACTTCCGAATGCAAAGTTGTTACAGAAGGTGGAACTGTATGCGGTCATATTTTTTCCGGTAGAAATTCAACGAATGCGAAAGTTCATTTGAAATCTTACCACAAATCAGAGTATGCCGAGTTTCTAAAGAAAGAAGCTTCATTGTCTACTCACACTGAGTCGAAAAACAAGAGGCCAATTGCAAGTACGTCCGGAGGGAATGCTGCCCTTGAAGCCAGTACTACATCAAATTATACTTTTAGTGCGAAAAATGTCTTACCAAATCGGGGATGTTTTTTAATGATTACCTAATTTGTAAATACAGTCCTCACTAAAGCTCACTGTTCATGATTAATGAGCTTATCAAAGTCAAAGTTTCAACTGAGCTTAACTTGAGCCACTGACATGTTAACAACCTATGTCATTAGCCCATTACATCATTTAGACCATATCCAACTCCACGCTGTACCAAAATTATATGAGGTGATAATAAATATAAATTGATGAATGATTTGAGCGGAGGAACGTTTATTTTGTAAGGTACGTCACGGTGACAGTGTCACAAAACCAGATTATTATTATTATAATTATTATTTTATACATTATACTTAGTATTTTATCTTGTGTTAGTGAAACTCATCTGGGTTAGTGTGTAATGTGTAGTTACATTTAATGTAGTGTTCAAGGCTGTGTCAGGTGGAGAGATGTTGGCATGAATATGAGCTGTTCATTGAGTTGACTCAGATTGCACCTTCGAATGTGTGTTACGACAGTGTAGGGTGTGTTCAAATACCAGGTTATTATTATTGTTATAACTCAAATGAATATATATGATATTTTATAGGGAAGAGTGGCAAGTATCAGATCAAGAGAAAATCCTGGTTCTAGCACGTCCAAAAATGTCAGCGAATCTTCGAATTCAGCCATCAGTTTGCACAAACCTTGACTGCATTATCTCGGCGAATAGAGGAAAACCGAGTTGCACCAACGCAAGCACCCCGGTCTTCAGCCATTGATGAACTCCAGAAATACATCAGACAAATTCAGCTCGATGCCGACATCTCAACAGATTCAATGTCGTTCTGGCGTGATAACTTGAACGACTTTCCTCTGCTGGCACCTTTGGCTCTTGATTTGATTTCAATTCCTGCGTCCGAGGCCTTTGCTGAAAGGATTTTCAGCATCTGTGGTCTTCTTACTGCAGGGAAAAATAATCGCACAGCAAAAAATTTAGAACGACGAGTGTTCCTTAAAGCGATCATGGATATGATATCCGTTCATTCTCGTTTGTTACATGTCAATGATGTCATCTTAATCGATAAAACTTTTTAATACTTAAATTTTGTTTGGTGTCATAAGGAATTGTTATCGTTGCCAACAATTGCCCATTATACTCTTCTCGTAGCACAATAGTGACATTACATGTACCATAGTACTATATTATATAGTATTTTTGTTTGATGCGTGACGTTTCAGTCGTTTTAGTCTTTTAGATAATTTTTCTCTTGATTGATAATTAGATAAGCAATGTGGACTTGAGAAACACATTTACAGTTTTAAATACATTGCAAAACGATAATAGAAACAGAATTGAAATACATCACCAATAACGGAATTGAAATTGAAACGGAAATATATCTATTTACGGAAACAACACTGCATTTGCCTTGTTTACAAGCTCTTTGAAAGCAATGTTTTTGTTTTCAAAACATTTGAAAACAAAAACATTGTTTAAAGAAGTTTTTGTTTTCAAAACATTTGCAACTAAATCAAACACTTTATTAATTCAAACTGTAATTCTAAGCTGCCTGTTCTATATATTTAAAGTAATCCAACCCTAAGTCCAACAAAGGTTGACCAAAAGCCAAAATCTATATATAAAGAACAACTTGAAGAAGATTATATCCCAAGTGGGTAACTATAGGTTATACACTCTGTTGCAGTGATAGGTTGCCTATGAAATTTTCATACTCTATATATGCATATAAAGGGCCTACCAAGTTTTTGTTATACTTCAAAATATTGCAAAAAGTATCCTTGTCCTGTTAAGGGCATACAGGTTGTTACAACTTATTCTTTTAATGAATGAAAAGAAATTTTTAAACTTGTATGAACTTCACAAGGACAGGGCTACACTTATGATTGGAGACTTGGAATTTGTAAATGAGAATGAATCTCATTCTTATCTTTCTTTTTTATTGTTTTCTGGTTCTTGTATGCATTGTTTTTTTACATGAAAGTAGCTAATTGTAGCTAATTTCATGTAAAATAGCTTTACACTTTTTTTTAAATTTTTATGTGCACAAAATTATTTCCCATTCTCTAGTGTCCTCTTATTGCAAGTATATATAAAAAAATATTTTCAGACCACAATTTCAGCAGTATGTAAAATTCCATTTTTTGTTAAAAACAGAAATTTTACACATTTTCCTAATAAAAATACAAAAATGTGTCAAAAAATATTTCAAGAGTAATAAATTATATAAAGTTAAAAAATATTTCTTTTTTAAGCTTCTTTCTATTGTCCTTGGTCACCAGCATTAAATTTTGTTGCATTAAATGTTGCATATTGTCAGATTTGTAACCACTTACAAAATCCTGAATAAGGCGTATGTTTCTCTCTGCACAATTGTTGACGCTTGTCAAGTTTTTAACAAAATTTTGAATAAATCTAACAACTTTGGGGCTTTTTCCTTCCTCCGCAGCTTTACTTCACCATCAAGAACTTCTGCAATTTTCAACAGGAGCCACCTTTCTGGACCTGCCAGTTTCCAAAGCTCAGCAGACTCTGATATGGTTGCTAGCTTAGGTTTTCTAATCTTGAACTTGTCAGGAACCTCATACTGAACTATTCTATCCAACATCTCTTTCTTCACTTCCTGCTCTACATCTTCATCAGCCAGAGATAGCAGTACCAACTGCTTAGTCAAGCACCAGTTATGTCTTTGCATACTAGAAAAAAATGCTGAACCAAGCTTAGGATAAATTTTTTTGATGCAAAAAGCATTCTTGAAAATGTCAAGATCATTTAAGGGTGAATTTGCAACCAAATATGATTTTAAAAACCAAGGTACATACCAGGCAGATGTGAAAAAGGCTGCCGTCTCTATCATTTTTTTCCACTTTGCTCATAATCATGGTGATTTTATCTGTTATTCTCAGAGTAAGAATGTATAAATCATCAGCCATAAACCTAAAGGGTAAGATTTTGTCACCATTAATATTCATTTATTACATTTTTTTTTTAATATATTGTACCTAGCTTCATGGCAGGCTCCAGGTTAATGAAAATAAAGTCCAGGTACTTCTTCTCCCAAATAGAAAACAAAAAACTTGTATAGTTTTCTGTAATCACTCCTTACAAAAGTTTTTGAGGCAAGGGCCTCTTTTCCAAATTCTAGAGCTTTCTTGGCAATTTCATAAAGAGGTGAATCAACCTAAAACTGACTCCAATCAAGCCTAGTTAGGTCTAACATTTTGTCAACCTCTTTCTTGAATAAACACTAGTTTTTCTAAAGTTTGACATACAGCCCTTTCCTTGGGCCCTTTTTCTTCTCTCAAGTCAAAGCCTCCATAATGTGTGAGTTTTTCTAGCATATGTCTTCTACAGAGAAACTAAAAGTGGAATTTTAAGAATGGAGCTAAGATAACAACAGCTCCAGAGGGTATTCCAGTATTGGATACAGTAGTATCACAGCAAACAACAAATATTTGATTTACAATGCCATAGTATTCTAGCAGATTCAAAATTGCTTCAGCCTGGTCACTACCTTTGGAACTTGGTGTCTGAACAACACCTAACAGTATATCATTTGTGTAATTCATATCAGGGGATGTAACACTGACTGCTATTCTTTCTACAGAAGCAGTTATTTTTAGATCTTCTCCAATCTGTTTTATCCTTTTTCCATCAAAATGAACACATAGCTTTTTTCTCTTCAGAGTAGTTATAATTTCTTGCTTATTTCCTAATATCTCAATCTTCTTGAATCTCTTTCTATGGACTGTTCTTCTTGTTAGATTAATATCTTCTAGATTTACACCAGCTTTATTGCAAATAGCAGCTATTAATGAAGTTTGTGTGCATATACCTACTCTGTATTGGGTAGAAACTGCAGCAGTACAGTCTACCAGATCTTCAGCACTTATACTTATCATTATCTTAGATTTAGTAGAATGACTGAATCTATTAGGTAAATCCTCATCATCTGAAGAATCTAGACTAAGTTCCTATTCAGAATCAATTCCAGATGAATGAAAAGAAAACTCAAGTTCATTGGATTTTATTGCTTTAATTGTGATTCTACCTTTACTTCCTCCATCCTCTTGAGCTGAATATTTTTGTTTTTAACTGGATTTTGTAATACTTCATCCAGTTCTTCTGTAATATACATGTTTTGCTCTCCTTTTTGATCTAGATAGAACTAAATATCCTCTTCTTTGGCATTCTCAGAACGAAAACGATCCTAACTTACTTTTTGTTCAAAATTTGCCAATGAAATATCAAAGAGTGTATTACTTTTCTCTAAAAACTCACTCTGTATCTTTGAGAGGTTGCCATTGCTAAAGTTCAATGATTTGAGATTATGCAGATTTATGTACTTATTTTGGAGCTTTAGTATCTTATTATTTCAAGATTTCATTATCACTAATAATAAAATCTTGAAACACTGCTTTATTAATAACTGTCTTTGCAGATCAGATCCCTGTTCTCATGCTTCTGAGGGCAGGCTACTATCAACTTTGTAGATTGAAATCTTGTTGATCTAAAATAAAAATAGACAAGTACTTATCATTATGGTTTTTTTGTTCTTACATAAATTTTTGCCTAATAGTGTCTCATTTTAAACAGTTAGAGGGGGGGAGGGGGAGATATTAGATTAAATATGTATCAGACAAAATAGACCATTTTTAAATTTTATCATTGTTTTATAGTATATTTATATATAAAAATAATAATTATTTGTTCTACCTGGGAAATTTTAAAAACTGGATGTATCTTAGAATATTTACGATGGTTGCCAGCTGGTTTATTGGAAACTCATTGATTGTGTACTTCATAAGGAACAGCAGCCTCTTTGGATTCGTTGACACGTTGTATTTTCTCTTCTCAGCCTTTTTTGTTTTGTTTTTTTGAGTACGGCCCATTTTAGTTAATACTTTTATTATTAGTTGATGCTAAAACAAATTTTTAAAAATTTAACTCTATGTCCCTCTAAAAAAATTATACAATTTTAAATATATGTGTATTGAAGATATACATAACTATTACATGATTATATATAAAAAAGCTAGTTCATATACCATTAAAAAAAACAGTTTCTAATTATTACTATAAGCGGTTAAAATCAAAATAATAGACAAAATCCAGTTAAAATTAAACAGTATACAGAATGGGATACAGAATGGGAAAAACATGCGTGCAAAAAAAATTGTTTTTTGGGGTACCATATGCAAGTATATAGTATGTAAGTATATATATGCAGTAATGGTTTAGTAGTAGAGTACTTGCTTTTTACGCTAGAAAATTTTTAATTTAAAAAAGTATATTAAATAATATTAATATTAAATTATAATATTATAATATTAAATTATTTCAAAATTTTTCAGTAAAGAAAATGAATACTTTATATATGAAATATGATTGTAATATAATACACAAGTTA
Organism: Hydra vulgaris; assembly: GCF_038396675.1. Taxonomy (NCBI): domain Eukaryota; kingdom Metazoa; phylum Cnidaria; class Hydrozoa; order Anthoathecata; family Hydridae; genus Hydra; species Hydra vulgaris. The sequence goes on along the minus strand of NC_088923.1, from coordinate 44,206,082 downwards.
CGTGTAGATATTATACAAATATATGAGCATAATATAAAAATATAGAAGCTATCAATTTTTATTGGTTGTTTTTATTAAAATTCAGGGTTTTCAATTGGAGATGAAACAGAATTAGCTATCTCATTACCTTCATATTCAACAACTTACAACCTTGAAAATACAACTATTTATTATAGCATGGATGGTTGGTACTATGCAGATGAAATTAAAGTTATTGATAGACTTCCAATGAGCATTAAAGTTTATGTAAATATGTTTACTACATTATAATTAGTTAAAATTTTTAATCTAAAAGTTGTATACTTGAATGAATTACTACATTAAGGAGCGCCTTTAAATTAAGTGAGAGTGAAAAAAAAACTTATATGGGGTCGTCCTTAAATTACATCATGCTTTGGGGGAGGTGAGGGGTTAGTGGATTTGTGATGGCTCATACAGAATTTGCTACTAAAGAGTTACAATGTTCTAAAAAATGCTTGACATAATTTGTGGGCGACCCCTATTGCATGTTTAGATTAATTAAAATAGCCTGCTGTTAGGAGCTTTAGTACATATATTCACTGACTAAATAGATAGAACATACAAAAAGTCCCACTACATTGACTAAGGGTTTGGTTTGGAGTAACAATCTTCTTTATCATTATTCTTTGTATTTTTCTTCTTTATCTGTAAAAGCTGTATTGAATAAAGTTGTACTTAGTTTATTGTTTAAGTTGCAGTTCAGTGAAGAACTGTATAAGTTTTATAAATTTTGTTTATTTTAATTTCAGCTGATAAACTTTTATGAAGTGCCATCAGAAGGTGTTATGTGGCGGTATTATCAACCTCCAACTAGTGTTTTATTGTCTCCAGTTTTAGCATGGAAAGGAGAATCGTGGGGTGCTTGCAGTAAGACATGTGGAGGAGGTATTTTTTTAAATTGTAACTTAATCTATTATTTAGGATAAGATTTTTTATTGATACAAATACAAAGGTATGCGGTAGTAGTAAAGCACTGGCTTCTTAGCAAGACCAACAGAATTTGAACCCCACCTAAAGCATTCAGCAAGACCAACAGATTTCTTCGTAAGACCAACAGATTTCTTAGCAAGACCAACAGGTTTCTTAGCAAGACCAACAGGTTTCTTAGCAAGGCCAACAGGTTTCTTAGCAAGGGCAACAGGTATCTTAGCAAGACCAACAGATTTTGAACCCTACCTACAGCACTTAGCAAGACCAACAGATTTCAAACCCCACCTACAGCACTTAATAATTTGTGCAGTTTTTCCAATGTTCGTGTTTTGGAGATAAGGGTTTGCAACCTTCTTTACAGAAGGTTGCAAACAGCTTAAGTCTCTGCCCTAAAGATGTTTTCAATAATTCAAGGTTGATGACTTGGACTTCAAAGATAAAGAACATATTGGTGCTGAGAAAAAGTTTGAAGATACTAAAATTAAGGTTTTACTTGATGATAAGGTTATTCTTCAACATGACAATGCACAACCTTATGTTGCAAATGTTGTAAAATACTACCTGGAGAACCTCAAATAGGAATACATAAATATATATATATATGTGTGTGTGTGTATATATATGTATATACATATATATATATATATATAGAGAGAGAGAGAGAGAGAGTTCGGAAAATGTGTCTGCGCAGACAAAATATGCGCATATCTGCGCAGACGTCAGTACAGACACTTTAACAGAAAAAATTTAAATTATCTGAATCAAATGTCTGAAATTATTTTTGCATAATTATCTACTTTTTACAAATTTTTCATTACTTATCTGTTTCTTTTTGGTTCGAGCTACATATAATCAATCGATATAAACTTTTGTAAGTGTTTCTTACTACAATTTAAAGTGATTTAGAATCAAGAAATTGTGTACTTTCGTCATTCAAAATGTTTAAAATGGAAAACATCAAAATTTCGAATTATTTGACAAATCTTGATCGAGAGAAGCATTCTTGCACTTGTTTAGCATGTAACAAAACTGTTCAATGGTCAAAGGGACGCCTTGCATCGCATAAAAGATCAACATAGATCATAAAAGTTGCTGATTCTCAGCAACTTCCGTCTATGTCTGATTCACCGACACAGCGTGTACATCCACCAATTAATGAAGAGCTCAAAAATGATAACGACACGAAGCCTGCTAATTTTTTTTACCGTACGGGTATATCATTTCGTTTAATCAAACCGGAGGCCTTTAAGGATTTCGTTAAGTCACTTAAACCATTGTACGCATCTGTTATCCCGAATGCTAAAGCTTTATCAGGATCTCTGCTCGATAAAAATACACAAAATGTTCTACTTCTGTAAATGAAATTTCAAATTCTGAAACAAACTTAACACTGATATCTGATGGCTGGACGAACATAAGAGGCGATCACATAGTGAATTTTTGTATTAAAGCGCCCGATCAGAAGCCTTTTTTTTACACCTCGATAAATACATCTGGAATCATTCAAAAATCATCTGCAGTTGCCGCAGCAATCTTACAAGTTATTGAGAAGATTAACTCACAAAAATTTACCAGTTTCATAAGCGACAACGCTCCTGTTATGAAATCAGCGTGGAGGATCCTTCATGGAGAAATATCCACACATCTCGGCTAGCGGATGTGGAGCTCATGGAGTCAACTTGCTTGTGAAGAGTTTCTACAACTGAGGCCACAAAAACAGTCAAAGATGCAGAGAATATTATCAAATATGTGAAAAATCATCACATCGTGAAAGCAAAGTTTGATGAAAGACGAATTGCAGCAAATATTTCTCTTTCATTGTCCATGCCTGTATCTACACAATGGTTTAGTTATTATAAATCAATGAGCAGTCTCCAGCTATCAAAATACGTTCTTATTAAGTTGGTAGGCGAAGAAAGTACATTACTGAAGGAAATTCAACCAAAGAATACATCTGCTGATGTTATGGCGTTGATAAAATCTAACCCATTTTGGGACCGTCTCTCTAAGCTTGTCAAAAGCATTGAATTTTCTTCCAACGTGATTGGAAAGCTAGAAAGTGATGAAGCTCCATTGCCTCTCGTGTATGATTACTTTGGTCAAATGTACAATTCATATATGGACGATAAAGACATACAACAAAAAGTGCAATCTCGCCTCAATTTTCTCTTTACATCAGGTATTGGAGTTGCTTTTATATTAACACCCAAAAATGCCGCAGAAGGTTTATATTTGAATGAAAATAAAATGGATTTTATCACTGCTACAGTTGAATTTGCCAAAAAGATCAAACCTAAAGTTCCTGACACTGCTAAGGATGAATTGATTGCTTTTATAGCAGAAATCGCTGCGCTGCCTGAGAGAAGAAAAGAAACAATATTCAAGATGAATAATATTCAAAAATTATTGGAATATATATATATATGTATATATATATATATATATATATATATATATATATATATATATATATATATATATATATATATATATATTTATATTTTATATGTATATACATATATATGTATATATATGTATATATATATACATATATATGTATATACATATATATATATATATATGTATATATATATATATGTATATATATATGTGTATATATATATATATATATATATATATATATATATATATATATATATATATATATATATATATATATTTAAACAACTTTAAAAAGTATTCTACACAATAGAGTGCTCAATGTTCTAAAAAGAACAGAGCAATTATAATAGTAGTAGAAAATCACTTAACAAAAAGTTTTTTCCATTTAACACTGTGTTTCATCAACAAAGATTCATCAGAAATTCATCATTTCTGATGAATCTTTGTTGATGAAACACAGTGTTAAATGGAAAAAACTTTTTGTTAAGTGATTTTCTACTACTATTATATATATATATATATATATATATATATATATATATATATATATATATATATATATATATATATATATATATATATATATATATATATATATATATATATATATATATATATATATATATGAATTATCCGGGACACTATTTTGAATTATTTATATAATGATCAAATTCGCCATATCACAGAACAACAACACAGATTTGTTAGGAACAAATCCTGCGTCAGCAACCTTTTGGAGTCAATGGACATTATTTCTTCATCTTTGGCAGATAAGCAATTGGTTGATATAATCTTTCTTGATTTTGCTAAGGCTTTTGACACTGTGTCGCATCAATGTCTTATGCATAAGCTAAAAGTCTTTGGTATTACTGGAAAACTACTTTACCTAAACAGTGCCAACAGAGCGTTGGAAATGTTCATTCGAACACATTTTTGATTTAACGTGAAAAAACGCGGCACCTAACGCACGGACAGCTTTCTTATGCCTAAGTTTTCATGTAATATATGACAAACACGTTCATTTGATATGTTCATAACCTCTGCTATCTCTCTCACTTTAATTTGGCGATTGTCTAGCACCATTTGGTGAACTTTGGCAATGTTTTCATCGGTAGTTTTTGGGCCTCCTGAATGTTCATCGTCTCCAAAGCTCTAACAGCCACGTTTGAATTCAGCTGCCTGAAATTTTACTGTGGTAAATGATGGTACAGAGTCCCCATACACAGAATCCATCTCATCTTTGATTTGCGTAGGCATATTGCCTTTCAAAAACAAATGTTTAATGACAACTCGATACTTGATTTTATACATTTTCTCAAAATAACTCACATCAACTCACTCAAATGACTGTTACATAACAACTGCGCATTCAAAATGGCTGAAACTTTGGTGAATAACTATCAACATATGAACAAACAAAATTCACTTGTTTTTATTTACAAGTGCTGCCATCTTCACGTCGAGGTCAGAAACTTTTCAGACCACCCTCATATATATATCATTTGTAAAAAGGTTTTCACGTTTTTTCATTAAAGTATTTGATTGACAAAATTATGTTGACATTTTAAAAAAAACTGCTTGCCAATATATATATATATATATATATATATATATATATATATATATATATATATATATGTATATATATGTATGTATATATTAGGGTGTTTCATGTTTTATCATTTTTTGAAATTGAACTTGCGAATCGATTTAAAAATTGACCATTTGTATGAAAAAAAGTTTGAGCAAAAAAATATTTATCTATAGTTTTTAGGGTCCCCGCCAGTTCGATTTTGGGCAAAAATTTTGGGTGTTTTAAACGCTTGGCGGGGACCTTAACATTTATCCTATAAAAATTTTTATTCTTTTAAATAATATATGATGGATTGAATATTAATTACTTAAGAGAACTTATAACATTAGGGTAGAGGCTCAAGCTTGGCAGCTAGAGTAGGTTTGAAAACATTTTAATATGTTTTTAGACCTTGTCTAGAAGAGAAAGGGGATCATTACAAGAACCAGTGCAAATATAACAACAGTATTTCATCCAGGAACAAATAAGAGATATGTAATGGTAGAGAATGGAATTAAGATTAAAGATATTGCTGGCATGATAAAGAGAGGCAACTTTAGTTGATGCAAACTTAGCAATAGATTTCTTTTTTATTGCTTTTTACCTGCCAAAAGCCAAAGATTAGAAAATCCGGTAGAATGTTATACCAACATTAATTTAAGCATATAAATAGTCTTTTTTTTTTACAACCAACTAATTAGCAGTTTTTGTAATTATTTTGTTTATTTTGTATTGAGTCTGTTTCCTACTGAATAACTAACATATCTAATTCTATTCATTTTTATTTATATGATAAGAAATATATATTGATTCAAAAAAGTAAGGTACTTAGTGTTTAAATTGAGCGAAAATAAATTTTGTGTATTTAATTTGAGTAAAGCAAACACCCAGTTGTATGTATTTACTTAATTTTAGGAATGCAAACACGCAAAATGTTATGTATTCGTACAGATGATAATTCAACTGTTAATTTTGAATCATGTTCATTACTCGACCCAATAAATGTATTACAGAGTTGCAACAATCAGAACTGTCCTGCTGAGTAAGAATTATAATATATATATATATATATATATATATATATATATATATATATATATATATATATATATATATATATATATATATATATATATATATATATATATATATATATATATATATATTAAAAACATATAATTGATATAATCATATATTAAAAACGTATAAATATTATAATTAAATATTTTTTTTATTATTATTTAAATATTGGTATGTTTTAACACATTTTATTTTTTTATTATTGTTATAATTTTTATTTTAAACACTGGAATCTATTATAGTAAAATATTACAGTAATGAATAGGTTTCCATGACATCCAAGGCATGCAACTTGCATTGGAATTTATCAACATTTAATCATTATCACAACCACTAGTATTATCAACATCATTATCATCATCATTATTGTCATCATTATTGTCATCAACAATGTATAACTTACATAAGGTATGGTAAATGTGGTAAAGTATGTGGTTGCACATGTTTTTGGAAAAGTTTTTCTTAAGTTAAAGATAGTAGAAAATTAGTAATTTTTAAACAAAGAATTTGAATGGGATCACAAAAAATAATAACTAAACATATATCTTTGGTAAGATTGGGCCCTACAAGAATGTGAGCTTTTTTTGAGGAAGAAAATTTCTAAATAATGTATGCATATTGTTTTATTTTTAAGAATATGAAAAAAATAAGTTAGCAAGTTACATAGCCTAGTTTGCAACCTTGAATAACAATTTAAATTAATTTACACTCTTTTTAAACATTTTGATCATAAGTTTCTTGTGCTTTTGTTTTGCATGGCTCATATTAAATGACATTTTTGATCATAAGCTTTCTGTGTTTTTGTTCTGCATGGCAGATATTAAATGACATTTTTGATCATAAGTTTCCTGTGTTTTTGCTTAAATTTTGTAACTTATTTTGTTCTTCAAACTACTCAGAAGAAATTGCTTAAAACTTAATTTAGATTTCAAAAAGTAGAATTTTTGATGTTGTTTTACCCTACTGATATTTTAATGTTTTATCCTACTGATATTTTAAGTCTAATATAAGTTAAATATAAAAAAAAAAACTATAAAAACATTCATTTATTAAAGATGCATAATTACAATTATAATATAGTTGTTATTTATATTATTAAATATTATAGATTTTTTTCAATACCTATAATTGTTTAAAAATAATTAGTAAAAAAGAAATAGAAACCATTAAAATTATAATTATTAAATATATTTTAGATGGTATGTTACTTCATGGTCAGAATGCACAAAATCATGTGGTAATGGAACATGGACTCGACAACTTTATTGCTCCATGATGACTGAAACTGGTCGATCAATTCTTCCAGATTCTGCATGTAGTACCAATCGACCTCAGATGGACCTTACTGCAGTATGTAATGCTGTTATGTGTCCTGCAGTTTGGCGCTCTACACCATGGACTCAAGTAAATTTTATTTATTTCAATATGATTGATTTTACTACATTTTTTTATATGTGAATAATTTAACTTAAAATTAAGTTTAGAATTTAATAAAAATATTAAAAATAATATATTATATCTAATATATGTATATATATATTAGGGTATGCCAAAAACAAAAGTTTCTGAAAATTTCACTTGTCTGTAAAGAAACACGGTCCTTTACACATAAGAATATAAATTATATTTGAAAAATTATATAAAAACATTATTGAGTGCTGCTGAATTGATTTGATTATTTTCATTTTAAACCTAAAATAAGTCAAAATAGAAATTTTGTAGGAAAGACTTTCCACTTAGTGGAACAATATTTTCCACTTAGTGGAACAATTATAGTTTTTATTTCTATAAAAAATATTTGTTAAAAACAATATTTTTTTATTAAAATATGTAACTATCTTCTAATGCAGGATATTTTATCCTATAAAAGTGTTATAAAAGCAGTTATTTGTACTGCGCTAAGTCAGCAAATAACCGCTTCTTATTTATATTGCCAACAATTTTTCTGTGATTTTTGACCACGTTCAAAACATCGTTTCGTACAGCTTCATCCTAAAGAATAGAAATATTTCAATCATTAAAAACATTATTTCAATCTGTTTTAAATGTTTTGTTTGTGTTGATTTTTTTTTTTAATTATTAATTAATTTTTTGGTATACCTTTGTAAGTATTTGAAGGTAATCGGAACACAACTTGATTCCTCTCTGTCTCATTGTTAGTTACCTTTAAAGTTTTGACAAATAGCTTCATCTTCAAATAGTTAGTACTCTCGTACCATTCGGATAAAGAAGTTTTGAGCCATTTTCCATCATCTTTTAAGTTGTGAAAAATCAACTAAGACTTTTTCCCAATATAAGAAAATATTTCGGAATTTTTTTTAATTAATGGAAGAGTTGGTTTACCGCAATTGATAACAAGTGGTTTTCCATAATCTAACATTTTTTTTGCAATTCTTTCTTTATCATTTAGAGAAAGTTTATTTGAAGATAAACTTAATACAGGCACCTGTTCGGTTAGATACCAAGAGTGTCTGTTTAAAACTTATTGGGCTTTTTCAGCAGCCACACAGAAGTTTGGTATACTTTTAAGAGTTTCTAGGTTATAAAATAACTCTATACCATTAAATGGTGCATCACTAGTTTTTGGTGCTTCTAACCAAGCTTTAATGTATATGGCTGAGCTGAAAGTCAAAAATATTTTAAAGTTACCTAAATCAGATTCCATTAATTCATTTTTAAAGATTAACATCTTTGGTGCGTACTGTAAATGTGCCATCCATCTGGCATGATGACTAGTACCACATGTTTTCCATTTCTTGGGCTCCTCTCCACCTAATAGAAAAATTGCTAATTCTGCAGCTTTTTTTTAATTGTCTCATGCGTGATGCTTAGATTGCAATACTTTCTCTAAAAAATTGCAAGTTTCGCTTGCTTTTTTTTTTAAGAAAGGATTTTCAAAATCTTATTAGCAATTTTTTCAGAGTTGAGTCATTCCTTTTTAAAAATTTTAAACTTTATAATATCATCAGATGTTGTCTCCTTTTGTAATAAAGCATTTCAAAATGACACAAGAATCAGTTCTAAAACATGATGGTGACATGCAAGCCAGAGAAGCGTTTTCATAGATTTGGTTTCCTCGAGAAGAATTGCTGCTCCGTTTCTCACTCCAGTATTACAAGCCATTGTATCAAAAACTTGGACAACAATATTTTTCTTATGATCCCATTCTTCTAAATCAGTGGTAGCCAAACCACTGCCCACGGGCAAAAAAAAGCTAGCAGAGACAAATATCCAAATTGTTTAACTTGCCTGTTAAACAATTTGGATATTTAGGAGACAACCATCTTGGTAATGTGATACTTTTATCTATCTCAAAAATCAATCCAGACATAAAAAAACTAGTTTCAGACGGTCAAGTTCACTACTCTTAATAATTATATTGCTATTATTATTATAATATTGATACAAATGATTATAATAGTTATTAATCATCTATATTTTCATAGAAATATATTTTTTTTTTTCCCCACAAAATTGTTTTTTAACTTTTTTTTGCTCGTATCCTAAAAAGTCTGGCCACCTCTGTTCTAAATCTTCTATAAATCCTCTACAGAAATTCCTGTACCAGACTGAATAGGTTTAATAGATAAAATTTTACCTTCCGGGCAATTTGGAAAACCAGTTACTAAATCAGTTAAATAGTCAAACTATTTACCACATATTTGCTTCATGAGTTTCCCATCCCAGTGAAGAGTTAAATAATCTGATTTAACTTTTGTTTTAAACTCTGAAATTATACTTCTTGACATAATTTGCCTATTTTTCTTACATGCTCTTCTAACTGTAATTATTGAAATTTTATCATTGGATAACAAATAAAGTTTCTTGGTAAAGTTAAATTTATATTTTGTGACACAACATCTTCCATGATTTTGATAGATGATTTTAAGCTATCTACTTTATGATTAATTTTAGAAGAGCTCTGAAAATCAGAGCGCTTAGACCCCCTAGACCCAGCAACAAACCATTCTTCAGTTGGGTCACTATTATTATCAATTTTAAAATCAGTTTCATTGTTGAACTTTCGTCTCTTTTCTTTATCCGATCTCGGTTTTTATTTTATTTTTTTTTATTTTTAAGCTTAATTTTAATAAATTATCTTTCCCACCTATTCCTTCAGTTTTAATTTCTTCTGCATCTTTACATGGTCTGGTTTTTTTAACATAATCTTTCCAATTTGGAGAACTGATATCAAAAATATCATCCATTATTTTTTTTGAAATCTTGAACAAGTAAATCTTTCTCTGAAAATTTTTTACATTTAGACTTTGCAGCTTGCATTTCTTCATTTATCATGAAGGTTTAGAATACTTTCAACAATGTATTTTTTCTGCTTGCAAAGAATATCAGCTTTATCCCAAAATACTTTAACAGTTTTTATTGTTAATTTACTTTAATTTTGAAATATCGCTTTTAATATTTATTTTTTATATTTGGAAAAAACTTGAAATGAATTGTTCATCATTTTTAAGTGATACCTTAACAAACAAAAGCAGAAATTCAATTAAAGCACTTTATTTTCATATATAAAAAAAAGTGTGTAATACACCAATTAAAATTTGAAAAAAATTAAAAAATAAACATTAAACATAAAAAATTTGTAGACATCGCGAATAGAAGGCAGAGAATCGGTAATAATATCTTGAAGCAGGTATCCAACTAACCAAATTTCATCTGATGATTTCAATACTTTTGTGTATTTCTTTTTTATTGACTCCACCAGATTGTTTTTTGTCGATTTATATTTCTTTTGTATAAGAGATGCCATTTTTAAAATGAATTTAGGCTTTTATGATTAATAGAAAAATATTACAATTAAAACATGATGATTGATTTTTTACTTTAAAACAAATGCAAAAGTTAATATAATTCATTTTTTATAACGATACTTCAACTGAATCGGTGAATATTAAAAGGGCGGATGTGCTATTCCCCTATAGTTTTTGTTAATGAAAGGATGTTTTTTCACTTTCAAAAAAAAATTATTAAACCATTAACAAAAATTTATTACAGGGGTAAATGCGTTTCTTATAGTAAAAAGAACAATATTTGAGGCAGACATAAGTAAAATTGACTTTTTGAAAATTTATGTGATGCTGTGGCCTACCCTAATATATATACATATATGAGTTGAGTTTATTTATGTCATTTTTAAATATTATACCAGTTTTCTCTGTTAAGACATTTTCATGATCCCATAAGGCATCAATTGAGTTTTATAAAAATATTTTCAAACTTATTCACATTTATTTCATTAATAGCATTTTGCAGAAGAGCATTCCTTGGTCTGAGTACTTTGTTCATGAAAAACTGATTCCTCCTTTTGCAGCGACTGTTTGCGAGTTGATCATTATGGCTTCTTATGTTGTATTTTTATGGGGCAATCAATAGAGTCTGAGGCACAAAGAAATTTATTACATATCTTTTTTCAAGTTTATCTGTTTTTAAGGTCTCCTCTAATGTTTTATAAACTTCATCGTTTTAGTGGCTTGATGATGACGATGCTAAATTTTTTTTCAATATCTTTTTTGTATAGAGACAACCAGGCCTGTACCTCAAATTCCAGATGTGGCTGAATAGATAATATCAAATAGAGTATTTGCCAAAATTTTGATCTCAACTAGCAAAGACTTATTTGAGTTTACCAAGTATGCGGTTTGCATTTGATGTTGCTATTTCTACCTGTAACTTTGTTAAGCAGGCTCTATGAGAGGGGGGGTGCAATTGGAAAACAGCACCAGGGCCCATAAGAGTTTAAAATAATAAAGTTTTATTGATTAAAACAATAAAACTTCTTAAGTACTAGCAATTATTATTATTTGTATTATTCAAGTCAGATTCAAACCATGTTCTGACTTTTTTTATATTGAAATATATAGATTTAAGAAATGCAATGTAGCTTTGCTTAAGCTATAGTAACTTGCATCAGTAGGAAGAAGCTTCAGCAACTTTAACCCTTTAGCGCCCCGTGTAGCAGATCTGCTACATAACTTCAGAAACCTTTTATGGTCGTCCTGTCAACACAGTGATCTCAAAAACAACTTTTGTAGCATATTTACAACATACTTTTGTTGATCCGATTTAGCCAGGTTAATATAATTGGATAATGAAGGCATAAAAACATATCAAAATTATCTTTAAAAATTATACAAAATTCTTTTAACAGAATCCTTTAATTTAAGAAAACTTTTTTTATTATTTCATTCCTCGAATTCCCATTGTAGCAGATATGCTACAATGACATAATTGGCTTTGCTAGTGAAATTAATTTTTTTTTTTTTTTATTCATAATCAAGGCCCTAAAAAATTGCTTTTTGAAGTTTTTGGAATTTTTTGAAAATCTTAAGCCTTGATGGGCGCTAAAGGGTTAAACTTATAAAAAAAAATTTTAGGTTCAACATGAGTCAGGATTATAAATTTGCTTAAAAAAAGGAATACAACCTTGTTTTAACAAAAGTTTTCTATTTAACAACGTGTATATCATTTATAGATTTTTTGTAGACTCTTCTGTGAAAATCTAAGTTTTTTTTTGAAATCTTTTTATTTGAATTTTTGTTTAGGCCAAAATAAAAAAAAGGTGCCTTTTTTATAATAAAAAATCTATTTTTTATATAAAAAAACTAGTTTATAACAATTTGGCAACCGTTTAGTTGTTTGCCAAATTGTTGCCATAAAACATACCAGTTTCATGTTATTCAAATAGTAATTAACAACAAATACAACATGTGTCAAATTTAGAAAAGTTTAGTTATAGGTAACCATTAACAGTATAATATTCAAGTGTTTTTCAGATTCTGTTTACTCTTTTTCTGAAATTAGTTTTGCTCACATTTTTTCTGATTTTTTTCTGTTTACTCCTAGTATTAGTTTAAATTTTTGATTTTTTCTAAATTGTTAAATGATTAGAAGTATGAGTCAAAACTTATAAGTTTTTAATGGTTTTTTTAGTGTAGCAAATCTTGTGGTGGAGGCTTAAAAACAAGGAAAGTAACTTGTGAAAGAGTTAATTCAGATGGCAGTGTTGTGGATGCACCACCTCTTGAATGTTCTTACCTTGCTCCAATTGATTCTAGTCAACAATGCAACAGTGATATTCTTTGCCCTGTTTGGGTGCTTAATTTTACTTCTTGTTCAAAAAGTTGTGGAGGAGGTTGTTTTTATTTTTATTTTTATTTGTTTATTTTTTGAAATTAAAAAATTTTATAAATTTTACTGATTAAATTGTTCGGATGCTTTTTTTAGTAGATTGATTCAAAAAAATTTTCTTTTTTTTTTACTTTCAAAAATTAATATATATGCACCAACTTTATGGACAACTTTTAGGGTTTTTTAGAGCAAGAAGGAAAAAAAATAGCCATACTTTTATTTTCTATTGCTGTAGGAGATGTATTAACTTGATTTTAAGTAACACTTTTATAATTTAAATTATATTTTATGTCTTATACAAGTTGTATTTATAGTTTTTTTCTAAAATCTATACATACGGCTTGTATAATTATTAATTTGTTATAACTCACACTAGTCCATTAATATATTATAAATTATAATTGTGAAAGTGTGCTAACAAACAAGGTGGCAAAATGTTTTTTATTGAAGTTTTTATTAATGCTTTGAAAGATAAAATTATTTTTTATATTGCTATGATAATGGATGAAAGTCATTTTTGTTTACTACAAATGATATTATAAAGACTTGCCAAAATTTAATTTTTATTTGAATTTTTTTAAATATTGCTTGACATTTCATAGTATAAATTTTTTGAATTTTTTTTTAACAAATTTCTCATATCGTAAAGTATGTATGAAAAAGTGCGTGTTATAGATACATAGATCTTCCTGATTATGGCATCAAATTATTTCGATATTAGGACAGGTAAGGCTCTTAATCCGTAGTAAAGGCAATTAAAGTAATGTAAAACCTCCAGTATAACTGTGGGTAACGATAATCTTTCTAGTTATAATATTGCAATAAAAATCTGCAAAACAGCTTAATATATGAAAAGGCATCTGGTTGTAAATCTTTAAATCTTTGATACATCTTCAATAAACAAATAATAATTTAAGTTATTTAACCATGAGTATAGTAATCCATGGTGTGTGTGTATATAAATATAAAATATATATAAACATGTATATATGTATATATATATATTTATATACAATCATATATATACATACAGTTATATATATATATATATATATATATATATATATATATATATATATATATATATATATATATATATATATATATATATATATATAGTAGTAGTAGTAGTAGTAGTAGTAGTAGTATATATTTGTTACAACAAAAGTAAAAATAATTGACAAAATACAAATCATAGATTGTCAGATTATAGTTAGTTTTTGTGAAGCTCATATTGCAACTTTCACTAAGGATAGCTGCAAGCTGTAGTAACATTAGAGCTTATGGAGGCTCGCTTTAAAACTGTTGACAGTTGACATTAATCAAAATAAAGGAACACGTTGTAAGAATTAAGAAATTATTCTGCAGGATCTTCAGAAATTAGTGAAAAAGATTTTTGCTCAAAAAAAGGTGCTTATTACTCAGTGGCATATGAAAAATGTTTTCCAAATAAACTGTTTACAGATGTGAAGCAAACTATAACCTGGATAGTTTTTATAATATTGTCAAGTAAGGTCTTAAAATAACTATCTTTGAACCGCAAGGTAATTGCCCCCTGACACTAACCTTAATGGCCCCTACTTAATAAACATTAGAGTGCAATAATTTTAAAATTCAGAAATTCGATCGGGAAACATTGAAAAATTTAAAAGTAGCAACTACTCAAACAATCTGTTAAAAAATTAATAACTACTTTCCAATGCCAAGTCCAATGCCAAAACTTTAAAACTTTGGAATACTAATAACAAGTAGTCTTCTGAAATATTTAAGTACCATTCAAAATGGCTAAAGTTACAAGACTAAAAGTTAGGGCGTATTTTTTTGAAGAAGAAAAACTGATAGAAAACTTAACTCAAATAACTTTGGCAACAAATAAAGAATTAATTCTTAATTTTCAATTTAAACGATTCAGAGATTTTAACATCGTCCCAAAAATTTATTGGTTTTACTGTTAGACCCAATAAAATTACAAAATGCTCTGGTCTTGTAAATTACCCTGACAACTGCATTCTTTTTGCAGTGAAAAAACCTTGGTTAGACAGAGGTTACATAGATGGATTACTCACGGACAATTTCTGCACTTATAAAATTTTTATAAATTTTATATAGTTAAATATTTTATATAGTTTACAGGTTTTGTTTTGAATACCACTCTTACTAATCTGTATCATTTGGTTTTTTTTATTAATTATTATTATGTCTAATTATTATTTTGTCTTATTATTATTAATTATTATTACGTCTAGGTTTGTGCCATTTGAAATAACTTAAAGGTGGTTTGTCTGATTAACTTTTGATTAAATTAAAAAACATTCCTTATTAAACATCAAAACAAATGTAGCAACAGTACTTCGGTTGTTGTGGTGTGTTGTTGTAAATGTGTCATTTACAACAACTTATATATATATATATATATATATATATATATATATATATATATATATATATATATATATATATATATTTATTTATATATATATATATATAAATATATATATATATATATATATATATATATATATATATATATATATATATATATATAAGGGTGTTTCATATTTTATCTATTTGCACCTTGATTTATAAATTAACCATTTGTATTAATAAATGTGGTTAAGCAAAAAGAAAAAATTTTGATAATTTTTAGGTCCCTGCCAGCCCAATTTTGGTCCAAAATGGTTGGGTGTTTGAAACGCCTGGCTGGGACCTTAAATTTTATTCTGTAATTTTTTGTATTCTTGTAAATGGTATATATTGGATTGAATATTAATCAAAGATGAAGACATGTGTTGTAAAAATATGTAACAATGACATATTAGGTCAAAATTGCTGAGCGATTCATGCACATGTGACATGTATGCACAGTGGCGGATCCAGGATTTTTTGGTGTTTGAGATAAATATAAACATACAAATGTTTGGAGTTGGACATGGAGCAAACTCCAAACATTTGTATGTTTATATTTATGTCAAATAATGTTATTTTGCAAAAAATTGCGATGATTGGAGGCTGGGAACAAAAAACCTTAACATTTCGTCAGGGGGTTTAAACTCTATATCTAATGCTGAGAGATAATACTTCCAAACTTAAAATTTATTAATGAATATAAGTCTAGAATAGTTGAGAATAGTCTAAAAAATGTTTTATCAATTCATTACCCTTTACATTGGGGGGGGGGGGTTGATTGAAACTGAAGGTTTTTTTGTTCCCAGCCGCCAATCATTACAATTTTTTGCAAAGCATCATTATTTGACATAAGTATAAACATACAAATAATTAGAGTTTGCTCAAACACCAAAAAATTCTTGATCCATCACTGTATGTATATGCCACATCAAATGCATGTAAACAAGTATAATTAAGAATAAATTATTTGAAATAAGTATTGATAAATTACATAATATTGCACAAACAAATAAGCAATGTTTTACAGACAATATTATATATAATGCGGTAGTGGTGTAGTGGTAAAGCGCTCGCTTCATAAGCGAGAGGTTCCGAGTTTGATCCCCACCACGTCCCTGGTAGTACCGCGCTCAACTTGTTTCTCCATGCAGCAGCCTTGTCAGTCGAGGTTCGTGTTTCGGAGTTATAGAGTTGAGAGAGGGTTATAACCACTATTAAGTAGCCTCCTCATTTGTAGTGGCCTTCTTGGCCTTGAGGAGGTGAATAACGAAAAAAAAAAGAAAAAAAAAAATTTAACCCTCAGAATTAGGGTCGCCATTCAGCAATGCCAACTTAACTGCCAACCTAGAAGTGTTTGAGATCATCAAAAATTGCCGACCTTGTTTCTATGTTTTGTAG
Source organism: Hydra vulgaris (assembly GCF_038396675.1). Lineage (NCBI taxonomy): Eukaryota > Metazoa > Cnidaria > Hydrozoa > Anthoathecata > Hydridae > Hydra > Hydra vulgaris. The sequence continues at coordinate 44,189,125 of NC_088923.1, read as the reverse complement.
TAAAACCTTTGTATCAAATTTTTTTTGCCAACCTCATTTTTCTTAATTCCGAGAGCTGTATATTGCATGATTTTAAAACTTCAAGTATGACCTAAATACAAAGGATTTTTTTTGTAATGAAAAATGTTTCAAGCATCTCATATTTTTCTCATTAAAAATTAAGTTATCATTAACAGGCAACAGTTTTTATTAATAAATTATTGTATTTTTACCCAAATGATTTTTACTCTAAATTACTTATTCAGATTATTTTAGTAGCTTTATTCTTCATCATATCCAGGTTTTTTACCATAATTTACTATATAAACAAATTTTATACATAGTTACTAATTTTAATGTACATACTTTATTAACTAAATGCTTTGTATATTATTTAGGTACAAAAATGCCATTCTTGTATTGCTATTCACCCTCAATACAAAATCTTTTGGATTCACAATGCAATGTTACTAGCAAACCTGTTATCAAATTAGATGCTCAAGAGTGTAATCAAGAGCCATGTGATTATAATAATTGGGTGGTTGTTAAAAGCCAGTGTAGTGTAACATGTGGAAAAGGTTTATTACTCTGATATTTATTGGTGAGTTATTATCCAGTTAAATACCAGTTAATGTTTAATACTTTTTTTAAATAGGTTTGCGATCTTTACATTTGGAGTGCCAGAATAATGCAACTGGAATAGCTGTCTCAGAGTCTTCCTGCTATGATAAGAAACCAATTATATCATTTTCTGAAGAATGTGAAGTTGGTGTGTGTCCAGAAATTTTTGAATGGAAAATAAAACACAATGGTTGTAGTCTCAGTTGTGGTGGAGGTATCTATATATCATAATTTGTAGTTTGAGTTTGGTACACACTCTTACACACACGTGCATAATTTTTTAATTTATATAATTAAAGAATGTGGCATGCATAATGTATGTTAAACTCCTGTAGGAGCAGAATGAGAAAAACATTTGTGAAAATGTATAGCAAGGGGGTAGAAAAATGTGGCATCACAAACAACTTACATTTGACAACTTTATTATTTTATTAGTCATTTAAATCTAATCATTTAGATGTCAAAAGTTTAAGTATTATTTTGAAAGAATTTTTACTTTTGATTAACTTCATCAGGAAGATTTAATTCATCTTTTTTTTTTCTTAGCAAATTCTTAAAAGTTTATGCAGACTGTTAGTTGAATTTTCATAAACAATTATTTCATGTGAAACATTGTAGCTGTACTGTTAAAATTGACTTATTACTTGAATTAATTTTTGGCATTTTTCTCATGGGATAAATTTTTTTAATTATAGATATATATTAAAGATTAGTATTATATACATAAATATAAATGTACATTGGTTTGAAGAGTTTTTGTAAAATTTTAATTACCTTTAATTGTTAATTAAAATTTATAGTTATTTTAAATAGTATTAAATAGTATTTTAAATTGTATTGACTCCAAATCTGCCACAACTATTAAAGTAATCTTTAAAACTTTGTTGCTTTAATATATTTTGAATAGATTTATAATAATAAATAAAAACTGCCACTTCTAAATTTAAGTACTTGATACCAATCTTTAGGATTAGAGTATAACTACCAACTTGAGAGATTTACACTTCAATTTAAAAAAAAATTGCTATCAATGTCCTGAGAGTTTATATTATATATTAAATACAGGATAAACAACATATAAATAAGCAATTCATACAGGATAAACAATATGTATATAAGCAGTAAATACAGGATAAACAACATATAAATAAGAGATGCATAAAGGATAAACAACTTGTATATAAGCAATACATACAAGATAAACAACATAAATAAGCAATACATTCAGGATAAACAACATATAAATAAGCAATTCATACAGGATAAACAACATATAAATAAGCAATTTATACAGGATAAACAACACATAAATAAGTAATTCATACAGGATAAACAACATATAAATAAGCAATTCATACAGGATAAACAACATATAAATAAGCAATTTATACAGGATAAACAACACATAAATAAGTAATTCATACAGGATAAACAACACATAAATAAGCAATTCATACAGGATAAACAACATGTAAATAAGCAAGCAACATAGTAATAATTACTAAGTTTAAAAAATTGAAGTTATGGCAAAAAAATATAAACACTTGATAACTTAAATAGTAATATTATTTATTATAATATAATTCAATAAATAATCACAAATATATGCAGTAAAAGATAAAAAATAAGCACATTGCTTGTGTGAGCAGTGACTTTGTTATTAATTTTAGTAAAAACTCATCAAGGCATATTTAAAACATTTGGTAATACTTACAATCACCTCATTCTAAATTCATAATTTTATTATTACTTAATTTTATTATATTATATATATATATATATATATATATATATATATATATATATATATATATATATATATATATATATATATACATATATACATATATATATATATATATATATAAATATATATATATATATATATAATATATATATATATATATATAATGAATTAATACAGAATGATGTTGTAGTCTCATTATCCTGATATTTTTTTGAAATCTAATTATCCTGATATTTTTTAAAAATCTAATTATTCTGATATTTTTTTTAAATCTAATTATTCTGATATTTTTTTAAAATCTAATTATCCTGATATTTTTTTGAAATCTAATTATCCTGATATTTTTTAAAAATCTAATTATCCTGATATTTTTTTAAAATCTAATTATCCTGATATTTTTTTGAAATCTAATTATCCTAATATTTTTTTTTTAAATTTCTATTTGAAAAAGTAGGAGAAGGTAGAGCTTTTAACATTTAAGGGTAATTTAGTTTTAAAGAATGTTTTATTGTCTGATTTTTAACATGGATTGCATTATAAAGCGTGTACACAAAATAAATGTGAAAGAGCAAATACGTAATTTTTTTTCAGTGATTGTATTAATATATTTTTCATTGTGTTTGTATTTTGTTGGCAACATGTAATGATTTCAAAAAAAGATTTGAGTTTTCCCATTTAACTTAAAAACAGCAAAAGAAAAGTGACATAGAAAATAGTATGAAAAAAATTGTTGAAATAACTTCAGTTACAATAGGTTTACTATTTCCAATCTTTTTTTTTTATTTTCAATAGTTGCTGTTTTTTAGGATCTATAGACTGTATATTGAAAAAAAAGGCTTTTGGCTCGTAGCATTTTGTATGGAAAAAAAAAAATTTAATTATGTTTTCTATTTTTAATTTTTAACAATATTGAAAAAATTTATTTTTTACAAAAATTAAAAAAAAAAGATTTTAGGTTTTTTTTTAACAGATAAAAAGTGGGTTTAGTGGGTTATTTAAAAATGTTTAAAATGTTTTAAAAATGACAAAAGAAGAAGATGTTAAAAAAAAATATTTTGCACAAATTTTATGGAAAATCTGAATTTAGCTGCAATTCAGTAGCAAAAAAGTTGCAAATACATTTCTACATCGTTAGTCATGTTGTTTAACGTTTTTCATAAACAAAATCAATCAAATGCAAATCTAGTAATGGAGATAAGGAGGTTTTTTAAGATAAAAAACTAATTCGAAAACTGGTTCACACTTTTATGAATAATCCAAGCCTCTCACTAAGGAAACACACAAAAATATGAGAATTTTCTCATTGTTTTTTTGTAAAAATTTGATATAAACATGTTTTTCAAGCTTTCAAATCACAAAAAGTGTTCTGAAATTCAAAAAAATAGCAAGAACCCACTGAAGAAAGTTGTATAACAGCTATATTTATAAAAATTTCTGAATTATTGAAGATGATGAAACTTATATGAAGTATGATCATCAGCAAATTCCTGGTGCTGTCTATTATAATTCCAAATATAGAGGAAAAGCAGATAAGAAATTTTAATACACAAAAAATAATAATTTCGCTAAAAAGGCTTTGATTTGGCAAGCTATTTGCAGTTATGACAAAAAATCAGCACCCTTTATTTCTAAGTCACTTTTTGGTAAAATATGTTAAAGCGTGTAAACAAAAATGTCTTTTACCTCCTAAATCATATGATAGTAGACTTGTGTTCTGGCCTGATATATCATCAAGTCATTATAGCAAACTGGCTATGAGATGGTATAAAAAAAAATGACCTGAAAGTTGTCTAAAATAGCAAATCCTCTAAACTGCCCAGTATTAAAAATTATTGCAAAGTACTGGGTAATTATTATACGAAAAACAAACAAAAAATAAAAAAACTATGCAGAAACATTAAAGATTTGAAAATGTCATTTAAAAAACATCAAACAATTTTGATTGTTGTTCTGTGCGCAAGCTTATGGGTACCATCAAAACAAAAGTTTGAAATATTTTATCTTCTTATATTAATGAATTAAAACTAATATATAGTTCCTAATAAAAGTCAATGAGTACATTTTTTTAGTTTTTTTTCTACTTTCGCACATATTTCATGTACACACTTTAGGTGTTTTTCAAAATTCTAATTCATAGTAATTTGTATTATAAAGCAAAAAACAAAAAACTTATTTTTAAAAATTAAGATTAAGTAGTGGTACGAGGCAATGTATGAAACAATGTTCATTTCATCTTCATTTTAATGTATGAAACAATGTTCATTTCATCTTCATTTTAATGTATGAAACAATGTTCATTTCATCTTCATTTTAATGTATGAAACAATGTTCATTTCATCTTCATTTTAATGTATGAAACAATGTTCATTTCATCTTCATTTTAATGTATGAAACAACGTTCATTTCATCTTCATTTTAATGTATGAAACAATGTTCATTTCATCTTCATTTTAATGTATGAAACAATGTTCATTTCATCTTCATTTTAATGTATGAAACAACGTTCATTTCATCTTCATTTTAATGTATGAAACAATGTTCATTTCATCTTCATTTTAATGTATGAAACAATGTTATTTTGATTTCTTAATGGGTTCAAGTGTGTGGTTTAGCTTTTTTTAAACAAGAAGCAGAGTTATTAGCTTTTTAATTAAGCAAAAAACTTTTTCTTTCTGAAAAACTTTTTCAAAATGTATTTAATTTACTTGGTATTTTTATAAAAGATGATTTCTGCAGAACCACGTCTGAAAAGCTCAAGCAACTTGTCAATTATTATGGAAAAACTTTTTCCTATTCTGGTGAAAATTAGTTCTTAACTTCATTACAACAGCAATATAGGGGCAATGAAATATTAGCAGAAAAGGTTGTTAAAGGCAACAATCTAATACTGTTGATTCACAGATAATGATGCATTTCTGAGTTACCAATAGTTTCCAAGTATTGCTCAATACTCATACAGTTGTTTATAAAAATTTATTTTTATGTTTAATATTTTACATACAGTTAGATATATTTTTATATATCAGGTATTGTTCTGTACAATTTGGTTTGCCTGGCTTTATCAACTAATCTTACTGTATCTGATATATATTGTGATGTAACTAAAAAACCTACTGTGCATTTTGATGCATGCAATGAATTACCTTGTCCTATAAAATACATCTGGGATGTTTCTTATGGAGCTTGTTCTGTTACTTGTTTAAAAGGTATAATTTGTATTCTTTACTGTATTTTATTTTATTTTGTATCACATGTTTTTAAATCAATTTGTTTTAATGCTTTGTAGTTCTGTAGACTTTTTATGAATTTTATGGAATTGTTTAAATTTATGGACTTAAATTTTTTTACTTTTATGGAATTTAATTGTTTGCAATTAATTTTAATTAATTATATAAATTTTTTTTAATAGGAGTAAAGGTTCCTATTTTTGAATGCAAACGTGAAACAGACAAGCTCACTGTAAATGCAAGTTTTTGTGATCCTGTAAAAAATTTAAGTCTTGAGCAGACTCCTTGTGACATGGGTGAATGTCCTCCTGAATATTCTTGGTTGTCCATGACTACTCCATGCTCTGTAACTTGTGGAACAGGTATATAAGTTATACTACAAGTACTACAAATTTTTATTATAGTATTATTAGGTATATAAGTTACTACATATACTACAAATTTTTATTTTATGTCACCACCATTATCATCGTTACTTAAATTTTACATTTCTACATTTTTATGTCACCATTATCCTCACTACCATTTTTATTTAAATTCTTCATTTCTACAATTTAAGACATTTTATTTTAAAAAACTCAGTTTAAGTTCATTATTGTTCCCAAATATGTTTATCTACTTGTTTCTCTGTAAATCAGGATTTGATTGTCTTCCATTCTCTTGATTATCTTACATTGTTTTATTATCATTGTCTTGATTGTCTTACTATTTTCTTTTACTACTTTACTATTTCTACTTGGTTTTATTTATTTTCAAATAAGAAAAATATTTTTTAAGGAAACGAAACAATTTCTAGTGTATGTGTACGAAATATTGATCAAGTTAAATTTGATGATTCTATGTGCAATTCTACAATTAAACCTGTTGATATTGTTCGTACTTGCAATATGGAGAAATGTTTAGCAAATCACTATTGGAAAGCTGAGTATGGTGAATGTGTTGCTGAGTGTGGGAAAGGTATGTGAATTATCAATTTTTGCCTAAATCAGATATTCGACTACAGCGCAGTAAATTAAATATCTACATTCTAACATTAATAAAAAAAACTTTT